>NC_072736.1:32220159-32248424 GCF_026930045.1 Uloborus diversus
AAAATAACGAATGTATTTTAAGTTTTTGGGGATGAGATCTTTGACAGAAAGAGGAATGGAGCGTTGTAGACGCTGATCACTGATAAAGACAAAAAAACACCAAACATTCATTTTTCAGTACAATAAATTTCATTAACGTAATGAGTAAACTTATTGTTTGATCTCCTGAAAGTTAAACTTAATGTGAGAAAAAAATGATATATTCTTTTTATCCTAAAATATGAAAATGAAATAAAGAAAATCAATATTCATTTGGAAGAGCAATTGAGTGTACGACATTTTTTGTCAGTCCATCTTTAGCCAACACAAATAAGCTCGATGGTTTGCCATTTGCCAACGCGAGAACCTGCCACGTATAATTTTCCGTGTGGAAACCATGATGTGCCCAAATCTAAGCCGCAAACAGACATCTTTTTGCCTTGCTACTTATTGATTGTCATTGCGTATGCATCCTACGTTCCGGCAAAACGTCGGAAACCTTTCCATGATTTAAAATTTTTTTGTTGCCATCTTCTATTTGTCTACAAATGAAATGTTTGTAATTAATTTAAGCATGGCTTTTATAATGATTTCAAACAATAGTTTTCAATGATTTTTAACAATGATTTTTAAAATGATTTTCAACAATGGTTCTTACAATGATTTTCAAAAAAAAAAAAAAAAAAACAGACAAACAAATATTTTAGATAGGATGCCCTGGTTACCTGCGGTACAAAATATACGTTACGACATATTCTCATACCTACCAAATGCATATAAAAAATTTCATAAAAATCGATCGAACCGTTTCGGACGAGTTCAAACACTAACACCGTGACAAAATAATTTTAAAAATTAGATATCAGTGTTTATAACACCACACGAGGAAAAATTGTCTCGAATCAAACAAATTTTGCATAACCTACGGTTTTGAAGACCTTATGGAACATAGAAAAACCGGCCGAATAAAAAAATAACCGAAGCAAGTGTGATAGAAAGTTTGTAAGAACTGCCGGAGATGAACGCAAACTAAAGTGATCATCCAACATAATCGCTTTTGAAGGAGATTTATAAGGGTTGGAAAGAATCTAGAATTGTTGTGTCAAAGTAAACTATATTTAGATGACTGCATAAACTGAAGTTTCAATCGCTGATCCCCAAAGTAAAACCAAATATGAGCATAAAGCAGAGACGTGCATGGCTCTTTTGTTGCAAAGAGTGGTTCATCTGGCGACAGTAAGACTGGAATAATATTTTATTAATTGATATATCTTAATACTAGTCGGCACTTCCTTGATGGTTTTAGATCTAGACAAAATTCTGGATTTAGGTCTACTTACCTTAGATAAATTACCCCATGAAAAGCAATTTGATTGCATAGGCCCTAGTAGAAATCTAAATTTTCTAGTCATGTTTGGCTCCAGAAAAGACAACTCTAACCGAGATATCCGTTGTTAGTAAGGTAATAATTACATGCGAAGAAATTTGCTTCGTTAACTTGTGTTTTTTTATTTTTACTTAAAAAACGATAATTAAAAAATAATTCTTTCTCATAAACTGTTAATTTATGAAAATGTTAACTAATATCACCAAGCATAGCTTAGAAGTTAGAAGTGTGATTCTAGTCCTTCATTTTCGAAAAGCTTTTAAGAGAAAGCACTCGTTTTCATGTTTATCATTTCAAAAACATCCAGAACCAAAACATAAGTTCATAACTAACTTCATGTAACGATTATCAATTAAAAACAGTTTGCATGATCTATAATAAAGTCTCAAAGCAATAATATAACTAATGATTATTTAAAAACACAGAGTTTTTTAAAAAATACCAAGCACTTGTCATAATGCACTCAAAAGGACAAAATAACTTTTCTGGGTCAGAAAGGACAATTTAAGAATTCCTGTAGTTTTTGAAAATTTCAAGAAAATGACAGCACAAACGAAGAAGGTGCGGCTCAAGTCATGAAGAGAATTTCTTACCGTTATCTAGTTTTCAATTATTAAGTTTGAGTGTTGAAACATGCATATTTTTATTATTGGGAAAGATTGGTTAAAAATGACTAGAACGGCACTTTTCTTCGTGTGTGGTGTCATTTTCTTGGAGTTTTCAAAAGCTACAGGAATTCTGAAATTGTCCTTTCTGACTCAGAAAAGTTATTTTGTCCTTTTGAGTGCATTATGAAAAGGTCTTGTTTTTTTTTTTTTATTTTAACTGTTGTTTTACTCCTTTTAGTGTAAATGTATTTCAGAAATAGAATAATTTTACCCTCACAAAACTTCACCTAATTTTTTCATATATAGGCTCGGTACTAAAAGGGAAAAAAACCTATATACTGTTTGACCACGGATTGTATGGAATTGGCAAACATCCATTTAAGGCGACTCCATCTGAATGAGGAGAGAAATAAAAATTTTATGCGCATATTTCACTCATTTGAATAAGACTCTGCTTAATTTAGAGGTTAACATACATCTGCAAAATCTGACATCCCTGAAAACTAATAGATGCTTCCATTTCCGCGTGTAAACCGGATGTTTGTCTTTCCATACAATCCGTGGTTAGACAGTATGTGTCTAAAACTTAAAGCAGTTGGCTTTAAAATTTAATCCTTGTTTCTCTCTAGGATTTATGCTTGCTAATTTCATGCTTGCTTCAGAGAAGCCTTGGCTCAAAATTTTCATTATGATTGCTTTCAACATTACTGTTGCAAGGTAATAAAATTTGTAACAATGGGTTTTATATTTAAACATTTCATATGGAAATTACGTGAAATTTGCTGTTTTCCATCCTAACTGAAATAACAATTTTATTTTATAATTTTAATTTTCAGCGCTAAGTTGTACCTTAAGATTAAGCAAATCATTAAGTGAAATACCGAAGTCTCTAAGTAGTCTAGTTACAGAGATATAAGCAAAATCAGGCCTCAGATTTATCCGTGACATTAAGCCAAGTATAATGAAAGTGCTTAAAAAAAACTGCTTAATTTTATAGTGTCTTGAATGTAACCACCAAAACCCCCTTTGAAGCAGAATCCTGGTTATGCTATTGAATTGAGAGTAAATATTTTTAATAAAGCTGGAGACGCTTTTACTACATTGCTATGTAATACAAATTGATGCCAAACATCATTCAGCATAGCAATTGTGTGTGTGTGTGTGTGTGTGCAAATTATCCATTGATAAACCTAGTCCTCACATCACTATTACTCTTTGATGTAAAATTATCGAAGTATCTTTTCCTAGAAAATTTATCTCATGTTAAACCTATATGCATACTAATGCTTCCTGAGTAAATTTATCAATGTTTTAAAAGTACAGAGTAGTCCCAAAGTGGGGCGCCTGCCCCCTTTCATTTTCTACATTTTGTTAATTATGGGTAAATGTTTATTACATACAGTGACCTAGAAGTCTTAAAGTGTCATAAACACAATCCATGTTCTAACGCAGCTGGATTCTGTGCCATGTTTCGAAGATGTTTTTGGGCGGGGGTGGGGGGACTTTGAACCCCAAAAACTGCCAAACATCTGCGAGAACATGGCACAGAATTCAACTGTGCTACCACACGGATAGTGTTCTGCTGCTGTTTTACTCTTAATTATTCAAAGCAACTGTGTATATCAAACGATGACCGGTGGCCTAGTTCCACCGGCCCGAGTTCTATATTCGGGTAGGGTATGGTCGACTTAGCCGTTCAGTGGTGCAATAAAATGAGCACCAAGCGTGCTTGGGAACTAAACGCCGGGGATTCCGCTTCCGGCTGACTATCTAAATGGAACATCTGCTTTTCACCCCAGAGCCCTTGGTCAGGAAAATTGAGAAGCTCCCAGCAGGCCTTGAACCATATGGGCTGTCGCGCCACTGGATTTTGTTTGGTTTGTGCTTATCAAACATTGAGCTGAAATAATGCTGAAAATATAAAATGGGGGTAGATCCACTTCTAGATCACCCTACACAAGATATATTTAAAAATAAATCGCTATTGGTTAAAATGTGGTTTACACTTTAAATGTTTGTTAATGATTTTGAGTTATCTGTACAACTACAGTCAACATTTGCTTTTAAAATCATTAGAAAAACATTTTAACTAAAGTTCGTGTTTACAAAATATTCTACATGGATAACAAAATTTTTCAAATATTTTTACTTAATTAAGCAATAAATTATCCAACGAAGAGGTTTAAGTGCAATAAATATCTAATTTATTAAAAAGATACTCGTTGATTGAAAAAGTTTTCAAAATTGCTGTATATCACATTGTAATATAGTTTAGCCTTGCATATTTAATTATTTCATCAAATGTTACTTTTAATATAATTGTAAGTGAACGTGACTTTAGGTTTTTAAAATATTGTCAGAACGACTTAAGATGATTTAAATGTTGTAACGAAAAGCTGGTTCCCAAATTCATCTAAAATAAAATGCATATTAAACGTCAAGGAGTCTCAATACATTATATGACATGGTGGCAGCTGAAAACGAACCTAAATTCAGCGATTTTGGCATGATAAAGGTTAGTAGTTATGCAATATAATAAAAGGTCAGTTAATAGATATATTCTGGCTATTGTGAAACTGAGTTTTTAATGCTTGATTAAAGATCAGTATACCTTAAAAATGGAGTTGAAAGCACCTTCAAGTATGAAATTATCCGGCAATTTGTTCGAAAACTGGAGTAAATTTAAGCAACGTTTTATGCTTTATTTGGAGGCATCCGATAAAATAAGGAAACCAGATAAAATGAAAGTAGCTTTATTATTAGGAATAATGGGCGAAGAATGTATAGACATATTTAATAGCTTCAAACTTAGTGAAGCAATTGGAAATAATTTCAACGAAGTTTTAAGTGCTTTCGACAATTATTTTCAGCCAAGGACAAATACTGTGATTGCACGTTATAAATTCTTTAATAGCAGGCAGAAGGAAGGTGAATCTGTTGACTCATTTGTCACAAATCTGAAAAATTTATCGAAAGACTGTTGCTTTGAGAACCAAGAAGACAGTTTAATTCCAGATTTATTAGTAATCGGTGTACGAGATTCCGCGATGAAGGAAAAATTGCTCATGGAAACCGAGCTAACTTTGGGAAAAGCTATAGAGTATTGTAGGGCAAAAGAAGCTAGTACTAAACAAATTCAGATTATGAGTGAACATTTGGACTGTAATCCGAAAGACATAGATGCTGTTAAGGATAAAAATAAACACGGGAAAGTTTTTAATAGACATAAAGGAAATAATGACAGCCATCGCAAGATGGAAAAAAGTTGTTCCAAATGTAAAACGGTTCATGATTACAGAAAATGCCCAGCATATGGAAAAAAATGCTATAATTGTTCTCTTTTGAACCATTTTTCCGTTGCATGTAAAATGAAGAAAAAGAAAAAGAAGAAAATAAATGAACTTAACAGTAATGATAATTTTTCGGCATCAAATGAAGACGAAGACAATTCAGTTAAACTAGATTCAGTAAAATGTCAAATTAATACTTTAAAGTCAGAATGAAGAGAAAATGTTTGCATAAATAATAAAGAAGTATCTCTCAAAATTGACACTGGAGCCGAGGTTAATGTCTTGCCTTTCAAGATCTTTAAAGATGTGAAGAAAAATGAGAGTTTAGAAAAAACAGGGAGAAAGTTAACATCATACACGGGGCATAAACTGAAAGTTATAGGAACCACTAAACTTATGTGTAAATTTAAAGATAAATCAGAATTGATTGAATTTTTTATTGTTGACCAAGAGTCAAGTGCTTTATTAGGAATTGAAGCTTGTGAAAAAATGGGATTTGTTAACAGAAACTCATCAGTTAATGTTGATTCTGTGCTTGGTACGAATATTGTTAAAGATTTCCACGATGTGTTTACTGGAAAGTTGGGTAAATTACCATATGTTTATAAGATCAAGCTTGATGCCAGAGCTGAACCCAAAATTTCAGCTCCGAGAATAATTCCATATTCACTAAAATTGAAAGTGAAGCGTGAACTCGATAAAATGGTAGACCAAGGTGTCATAGAAAAGGTTGTTGAACCGACTGATTGGGTACATCCTATAGTGATAGTTCAGAAACCAAATAATCAAATTAGAATTTGCATGGATCCTAGGATGTTAAATAAATACGTTAAACGAGAACACTATCCTATTCCTACACAACAGAGCTTATTTTCTCAGATTGAAGGAGAATTCTTTACAGTTCTGGATGCATCTTCAGCATTTTTACAGATACCCTTAGATGAAGAAAGTTCAAATTTATGTACAATTGCCACTCCATTTGGGAGGTTTAGGTTTCGTAGATTACCTTATGGCTTATCGAGCGCCCCTGAAGTATATCAAAATACGATAGAATCTATTTTTAGAGATTTAGAGGGTATACTTGTCTATATTGATGATATCTTAGTTTTTGGTAAAACTGAAGAGGAACATGATAGACGACTCAAAGCAGTTTTAAACAGAGCCAAAGAAGCTGGTTTGAAACTCTCCCAAGAGAAAAGTCAAATTAAACAAAAGTCTGTTAAATATTTAGGATATAACTTAACTAATGAAGGAGTTTCAGTTAATGACGATGAAATTAAAGCTATTGTTGATTTCAAAGCACCTACTAATAAAACAGAATTGCAGAGATTTTTAGGAATGATTACATACCTAGGAAAATTCATCGAAAATCTCTCAGACAGAACAGGAATATTGAGAAAACTACTGAGTAAAAAGAGTGAATTTGTTTGGACTAGTAATGAACAAAAAGTGTTTGAAAATGTGAAGAAATGTGTATCCATTGCACCCGTTTTAGCGTACTATAATCCTGATTTAAAATCTACTGTCTCTGTTGATGCTAGCCAATATGGCTTAGGAGCAGTTTTACTACAAGGAGACCACCCAGTTTGCTATGCATCGTGTGCACTTAATGACACTGAGCAAAGATACAGCCAAATAGAGAAAGAACTTTTAGCTGTTGTGAATGGTTGTAAAAAATTTCACTACTTTATATATGGTACTGATACAGTTGTGGAGACAGATCACAAGCCTCTTCTTGGTTTGTTGAAAAAACCAATTGAAAATCTTTCGCCAAGATTGCAAAGAATGCTTTTCGAACTTTTAAAATACAGAATTAAACTTGTATATGTCCCAGGGAAGAAACTTTATGTAGCAGATGCTCTATCTAGAAGTCCTACTAAGGTCTATGCAGACACAAGTTTCTTGGAGGGAGGAGCTGCAACTGTACATACGATTCTATCAACAACAGATGAACGAACAACTGAAATGCAAAATGCTGTAAAGGAGGATGAAGATCTATCCAGATTAAAGTTGTTAATACAAAATGGATGGCCAAAACAATTTAGTCAAGTTCCAGAAAAACTGAGACCTTATTGGAATTTTAAAGAAGAGTTACATGATAGTAATGACTTGATTTTTCTTGGACATAGACTTGTTGTGCCAAAGAGCATGCAATCTTATGTGTTGTCTAAATTGCATTCTGCACACCAAGGTATCACTACATGTCAAAATAAAGCTAAAGTGTCTTTGTACTGGCCGAAAATGAATGAACACATTAAAGATTACGTGGAGCGATGCCAAGTCTGCCAAGAGCGCCAAACTGCAAATCAGAAAGAAACATTAATGCCTTATGATATTCCAAAACTGCCTTGGGAAGAAGTTGGCGTAGACTTTATGTATTTGAATGGAGATAACTTTTTACAAGTAATAGATTACCATTCAAAATTTATAGAATTGAGGAAGCTCAACACGAAAACTGCTACAGCAGTGATCAGTGCACTTAAACAAATATTTCGTACACATGGAATTCCGCAGAAAATACATTCAGACAATGGCCCACCTTTTGACAGCCAAGCATATTTGTCATTCTTGAAATCATATGATATTCAACCTATAACATCATCTCCTAGATATCCAAGATCTAATGGAATGATTGAAAGATCAATAGGGACAATGAAAAACATCCTTCTGAAAGTCAAAGCTTCTGGAGGCGATCCTAATTTAGCAATCTTGGAGTACAATAACACGCCAAAATTCAAATTGCCTTCTCCAGCAGAAATGATGGGAAGACACTTAAGGTCAGTGGTACCCCAGAAGACAATTTTACTAAAGCCTTTATTTTCCACTAGAAGCACCATTCAGCAACTTAAGGAAAATCAAAACAAGCAAAAATATTATTATGATTTTTCAACAACGAAATTAAAATCTTTAAATGTAAAAGATCCAGTGTATCTACAGATTGATCATCGTAAATGGATACCAGGAACTATTATAAAGAAACACAGTCAAAGATCATATTTAGTACAGTCCGCAGAAGGAACTGTATATCGCCGTAATAGAATACACTTAAGACCAAGAAAGTTAGACGATTCCACCCCAGTGAAACAAGCTGTTCCAGTTACTCCTAAAATGGCGAGACCCAAACGAGCAATTAGACCGCCAATTCGTTTTAAAGACTATGATTGACTTTTTATTTTGCTTTGAAACTTTAAGCCAAATTTGAATTTTTAATTTTCCTTTTTACGTTTTATTTTATTGTTTCATTGAAAAGAAAGGGCGTGTAATATAGTTTAGCCTTGCATATTTAATTATTTCATCAAATGTTACTTTTAATATAATTGTAAGTGAACGTGACTTTAGGTTTTTAAAATATTGTCAGAACGACTTAAGATGATTTAAATGTTGTAACGAAAAGCTGGTTCCCAAATTCATCTAAAATAAAATGCATATTAAACGTCAAGGAGTCTCAATACATTATATGACACACATAAATGCTGAAAAAAATTCAGTAAATTGAATTTAATCACTTTTAATTAAAGCATTAAACTGCATTAAACTACAATATCCTTTGCAAAGTTTAGTTAGGTTGCTAAGTTATTCATAGAGGTTAACTGACAGGGTCGATGCAGAATGTTTTGTAAGAGGGGTCAAGTTTCAATGGACAGCATTATACCTAAAAGTATCAGTTAAGCAGGGGAGCTTAACTCCCCAAGGGGGATGGCACCCGCTCTTATATAACAGAGCAACTCACCGCCCCCCCCCCCCAAAAAATCAAGTCTCTTTCAATTCACTTTTTCAACGACGCTACCTGCGTAATGGATCATACTGTATTCTTTCAAGTTTTCAACAAAAGTCATATTTCTTCAGACAGACAAGCTAACACACATGCGGTTTGAGACGGAACTATGCTATGAAAAAACGTTAAGCTAATTAGAGATTATTGTTCTTTTCTAAATAAACAAAAAACTCAAGATAGCAATATAGCCCAGTCAATCCTTTTAACTATAACAAGCTAAGAAGAAATATTTTATAAAACCAAAGGAAAAAGGAAAACATTGATCCTTGTATTATTTTTTAAACTAAAAAATTGAAGTTTAATAATAATCATAATAAAATTCTTTTTATCACAGGGGTCTTAGCCGACCCTTTGACCCTCACCTAAATCCGCCCTTGTTAACTGACTTTAGTAATAACAAATCAAAGAATATCGCTATTTGCCATGAACTTATAAAACTTACACAGTTGATGTTTGTTGAATTACACCAAAGTAGTCCAGAGTTACACGAACGCATAGATAAACAGTACGAAATGTCTAATATCTAATAATAAGCTGCAGTTTGTATTTTAACGATATTTGACTTGAATTAAATTTATCGGAATCTTATATAAATCAATAAATAATTTAAAATAATTACATAAACACATTAAGTTGAAAAAATCAGATTACAATCCCAGAATATGAAATGGAACACAAATATTAACTTTTATAGGAGGAAACTTCTGACTTAAGTCACAACTGTGCAGACAAGCTAACACATTCAGCATGGTCACAAAAGTTACGACTCAAGGTAAGAAAGTTAAAGGAGTGCTGATCCAAGAAAAAAAACAATAAAAATAAATACAGGTCTGAAAGCGAAAATTTTCCGATTTGGATCACAGCTGTTTTGGCCCAGTCGGCTAGCAAATAACTAAGAGTCACAAGAAACATAAAATTTTCAACGCATAATATAAATAAAATTCTGATTTTGTTGTAAAGGTTGCTTAGAGTGTAGAATTAAGGCGACAAATATTAAATACATGGCACTACGCGCTCATATAATATCAGATTAAGGCATAAATAAATGCACATCAAAGTAAATTGCAGTTATAAATGTAACAAAAATAAATGTATTGTTTTTTTTACGTGTACTGAATTTTTAACATAACCCTGTATTTCCCTTTCTTTCAGAACATAATGGGGTCTTTTCCAAAATTTAAAAGTATTTTTTTCTGAAAGAGCATGCTTAAAAACATAGGATCTGACCATTTTTAAATAATTTATTTAAGTTCAATATTTTTAAAAAATTACTTAAATTGGTGCGCTTTCATTGTTTACACTTCTATCGTGTGACATCACAAATGATGAAATGCCAACCAATGTTGCCATTCACAGAACAAAATATTTAATTCGTATCTTTACTCACGTGTATTGGCAACGATATGGTTGGTAGCAATCGAAAAGCGTAATTTTAATTCGCGGCTTGATTATCATAAAGTGGAAACGTAGTAGAAAGATGCGCCAAGTTGCATCATTTGTAACGTCATAAAGACCACGCCTTGTTTGAAAAATCGGACATTTTAAAAAATAAATTATAAAAAACACTGTTGGGAAAATTAAAGTATTTTCTGGGTTTATGTACTTTTTTTTTGCTCATTTTATCCATTTCAATGACTAAAAGTAGTACTTTTGACTGAAGGAAACCACCCCATTCTTTAATGACAGAGTTTAAAACTTACCATTTACTAAATAGTGGTCGTATTTTCAATATTCTTCTAAACAGCAAGAATGAACTTCAAATTCTTAAATTCATGTTAGTGTTAGACGAGGGATCCAAAACAAAAGTTTTGTAGATAAGGATAATTTTCGTACTTATACGTATAATAATGAATAAAATACGACGTATAATGCAACCGTAAATGGTGCCTTACATTCGTATAATGAGTTTCCTTCAGCAAAATATTTCTTCCAAGCCATTAGGGCAAATTATTGAGGAAATATCTACTGCTTTTGTACTGGTGTTTGCAAAACGACCGTTTGCAAATAGCTATACGACGTTCCCCCATTATTATAGCTATATTTCATGTCATCTTTACTTTATTTTTTTTTACATTTTCCAAACGCTATCTTTTCAGTCATTACCAAAAATATATTCTAAAATAAAGGCATCTCTAGCATTATATATATATTTATATAATTTACGTTTTTATAGAACACAGTGTGTTTAATACCAATTTTTCCCTTAAAACCAAGGCACCCCCTACTTTTTGACATTCATGCATGGGATAGCTCTTATATCTATATATATATATAAATGAATGTTTGTCTGTATGTCATCCATGAACTCAAAAACTACCCGGCATATTTGGCTGAAACTTTCACCGTTTGTTATTTTTGGTACTGGGAATGTTTATAGACCAGTTCGAAAAAAATCCGATTGATAGTTCCTTTTTTATTCCAATTTAAGTCACAATCCATTGGATAAATACGAATAAAATTATCGGCTGCAGAAATTAATTCGCGTGAAAGATCTCATTGATAAGAAGTTAGCTGTTGCCATTTTTCTTGAGTTTGAACAAATAAATTCTTTCTTTATTGTTTTATGGCTTTTCATGCAACGGGGGGATTTAAAACTTTTTCTATTTGATATTTTTAGCGATTGATTGATCTTGCAAACTGCGTGAGTACAAAATTTGAGTATAGTCACGGCTTCACTTGATACCTGGACCGATTATTATGAAAATTGCTATATATATGTATTTTTCCACGGAGAAGGTGCATAATATGTTCATTGAAGCCACTCGCCACCAGGTGGCACTGCAGAGTAGCAACTTCTGCCCCGTGCAACCGATTGTCATGAAAATCAGTATAATGATGTATTTTTTTGTTGGCGTAGCAACGCGCGTCGGGTACAGCTAGTAGAATATATTTTTCAAAATTTCTCACAAAGTTCGAGTTTTAGACTAAAGAGAGCAAGTTTCAACAAAATGAATTTTTTGTGATTCTGATTTTCCAATGCATAAATCTATATCTCAGAGCCAGATTGACGTAAGTCCAAATAGTGATTTTTCATTTATTAGTACATTGTATGTAGGATCTTATTTCGCATCAAGCCACGTGAACGCTATTCTAAAAAAAAAAAATAAATAAATAAATTATACACTCATTTACCAGTGTTGAAACAGCTCCAAACAATCTGTCTTCCTCCATCCTGCAAAAAAAAAAAAAAAAAAAAAGTAATCATCTATCAGGGTTAAAAGTGTGCCAGATAATCTGTCTTCCTCTCCTGTAAAAAAAATAATTATATTCATTTACCAGTGTTAAAAGTGTGCCAGATAATCTGTTTTTCTCTCTCCTGTTAAAAAAAAAATATATTCATTTACCAGTGTTAAAAGTGCGCCAGACAATCTTTTCCTCTCTCCCGTAAAAAAAAAAAATACTTATAATCATTTACCACTGATAAAAGAGCGCCAGATAATCTGTCTTCCTCTCTCCTGTAAAATAGCGATTATGTGACTTACGTTGTTGGCTCTGAGGTACAGAAATAGCAACTGAAGTAGGTAAATCGAAACAGAGCCCTTTGGTGGGAATCAATGGCTGCGTCACTTACTGAATTGAAGCTGAACCTGAATTCAAGCGCTTTAGAAAGCATATTGTTACAGAAAACTAATAACATGAATTACAATGGGGTTGTTTCCTTCAGTCCAAAGTACTACTTTTAGTCACTGGAATTGATAGAATAAGCAAAAAAAAAAAAAAACATGGAGCAAGAAAAACTTTCAATTTCCCAACACTTCATTTTTAATTAATTTTTTTTAATTTCCCGTTTTGAAAATAAGGCGTGGCCTTTATGACGTCATAAATGATGTACTTTGGCGCATCTGTCTACCACGTTTCCACCTTACGATAATCAAGAAGCGAATTAAACATTGCGCTCTATGCTTGCTGACAACCATATCGTTTGCCAATACACGTTAGTGTAGAGATGCGAATTAAATATTGCGATTTGTGAATGGCATCAGTGAATGGCATTTCATCAGATGTGATGTCATTGGCAGAACTGTTAGCAATGAAAGCGCACCGATTAAAATATTTCTTTTTAAATATTAAACTTAGTCAAGTTGTTTAAAAAATGGTCAGATCCTATGTTTTTAAGCATGTTCTTTCAGAAAATAAATACTTTTAAAATATGGAAACGACCCCAATGTGAAAAAAATTTCACAGACATTAATTGCTGCCAACCCTCCAGAATCTTTGGTTTTGGGACAGATTGCCGATTCTAGTATATTTTCATAGACAGCTCTGCCGTCCTAAGCACAAAAGTTGCATCTGTACTTCATATCAAAATTGAGTTAAGGTCACCAGGTAGAAAGTTCTTCGTAACATATTTCAGCTGAATACTATATTTTATGATTATTTGTCAATGGGAAATATTTCTGAGAAAATTCGGAAAAAGTGGTATATAGTAGGGGGGCATACTACATTCCGTGGGAAATTTCGTGAGGAAATTGTGAGACCAACTTTAATATATTCCTTATGTTCTGTGTAACTATGCCTCACCGGGTGTTTTGCTTGAATTTGTGTCAGACGGCCTGTATGACGTTATCAATCCAAGATGGCGGCTTTAATGAGTTTTTGCAATTATGAGTTAATTTTTGGGTATTTTGTGATAATTTTCTGGTGAATTTACTTGATTAATATTAAATTCATCTTCTTACTATAAATTAAAAACAAAATATTTAATTTTTTCGTTTATTAACTCATTAAAAAAAATTCTGGTAAATCTTTTTTCACTTAGGCTTTCAGAATTAGCTGTTTTAAAAGTACCTCGGGTAAACTTTCGCAGTTAAAAATACTTTTAATTTTCAGGCTAAGATCACTAAACATTAGCACAGTCGAGCTTCGTTAATTCGAACACGATTATAACGAACTACTGCTAAAGCAAATTACATTTGCGATCCCCATCCTTCTGTTGAAAATAACTTAACACACCTAACACTATTGTTTTTCGGATAAAACGAGCTACTGATGAGACAAATTCACTTTGAAGGTCCCTTTGAGTTCGTTTTAACGAGGTTTGACTATCGTTTAACAGAATTCTAATAACCTGTATACCCCCTGACCCCCTAAACTCTTTGACCGGATATGAATATCGTATATTGGGGGTGCTCTTAAGGAATGTGTAGGGAGAGTAGAAGAGAAAGTTTCTGCGTAGAGAAAGTATTGTTTGTCGGTTCGTTGGTGAATAGTCTGCAAATCTTCAAGTACGGTTATTTTTTACTTAACTTATCACTGCTATTTTATTCACGATGTCTTCTCTCCCAGAAACTCATTTACAAGTTTTTTTTTTTTTTTGCCTCCATCTTCGAAAAAAGCAAGGCTACAAATTAATTATAAACTAAACTATGTATTTTTTGTCAGATTAAGAAGTGCACATTAGTTAAACCCATTGGTTAAGATAATGTGTTAGAATGTATCAAGAAGAGAGTAGAATGGAATGACAAAGAGTATATACATAACTTACTGAACGATTAACGAATGTGACCGTAGAAGAAGTGAAAAATGAAAACCGCATCATGGCAGTATGCGGGATGCTAAGAGAAGTGCACTCATAGAGCAAGCATGAACAGAAGTAAGAGATTTCACGAAATGAATAAGAATAAACTATATTGTTCTATTCAGTAAGTTACCGCCCTATAGCCAGGGCTAAGGCAGAAATACGTGAAATACACCGCCAGCTCAGTCATTTCCAGCCGAGGACTGCAGTTTCGTGCTTATTAGCACTCATCAGCCCGGCATAGGAAAGTGACTGAGCTGGAGATGGAAAACCTCTTAAGGAAGCCAAGAGTGCCAAACAAACTGGTAGCTAATATAGAATTAGCGCAAACCAGACGAGTGACCGAAACAATGGTTCGGTTCAACTCGAATTTTGAAGGCAAGGCAGGTATATTCAGTAAGTTACCGCCCTATAGCCAGGGCTAAGGCAGAAATACGTGAAATACACCGCCAGCTCAGTCATTTCCAGCCGAGGACTGCAGTTTCGTGCTTATTAGCACTCATCAGCCCGGCATAGGAAAGTGACTGAGCTGGAGATGGAAAACCTCTTAAGGAAGCCAAGAGTGCCAAACAAACTGGTAGCTAATATAGAATTAGCGCAAACCAGACGAGTGACCGAAACAATGGTTCGGTTCAACTCGAATTTTGAAGGCAAGGCAGGTATATTCAGTAAGTTACCGCCCTATAGCCAGGGCTAAGGCAGAAATACGTGAAATACACCGCCAGCTCAGTCATTTCCAGCCGAGGACTGCAGTTTCGTGCTTATTAGCACTCATCAGCCCGGCATAGGAAAGTGACTGAGCTGGAGATGGAAAACCTCTTAAGGAAGCCAAGAGTGCCAAACAAACTGGTAGCTAATATAGAATTAGCGCAAACCAGACGAGTGACCGAAACAATGGTTCGGTTCAACTCGAATTTTGAAGGCAAGGCAGGTATATTCAGTAAGTTACCGCCCTATAGCCAGGGCTAAGGCAGAAATACGTGAAATACACCGCCAGCTCAGTCATTTCCAGCCGAGGACTGCAGTTTCGTGCTTATTAGCACTCATCAGCCCGGCATAGGAAAGTGACTGAGCTGGAGATGGAAAACCTCTTAAGGAAGCCAAGAGTGCCAAACAAACTGGTAGCTAATATAGAATTAGCGCAAACCAGACGAGTGACCGAAACAATGGTTCGGTTCAACTCGAATTTTGAAGGCAAGGCAGGTATATTCAGTAAGTTACCGCCCTATAGCCAGGGCTAAGGCAGAAATACGTGAAATACACCGCCAGCTCAGTCATTTCCAGCCGAGGACTGCAGTTTCGTGCTTATTAGCACTCATCAGCCCGGCATAGGAAAGTGACTGAGCTAGAGATGGAAAACCTCTTAAGGAAGCCAAGAGTGCCAAACAAACTGGTAGCTAATATAGAATTAGCGCAAACCAGACGAGTGACCGAAACAATGGTTCGGTTCAACTCGAATTTTGAAGGCAAGGCAGGTATATTCAGTAAGTTACCGCCCTATAGCCAGGGCTAAGGCAGAAATACGTGAAATACACCGCCAGCTCAGTCATTTCCAGCCGAGGACTGCAGTTTCGTGCTTATTAGCACTCATCAGCCCGGCATAGGAAAGTGACTGAGCTGGAGATGGAAAACCTCTTAAGGAAGCCAAGAGTGCCAAACAACCCCACTTGAAAGGATCTCAAAAAAAACTTAAAAAAAAAAGTTGAGAAAATCTATAGGTATTTGGCCCACTTCATAAGCCTACATCTTAAGAAAATCTGCAGACTGAAGATCTCTAGATTTTCTGCAGAATGTTCTGAAGTTGAGAAAATCTGAAGGTATTTGGCCCACTTTTAAACCTAAATCTTAAGAAAATCTACAGACTTAAGATCTGTAGATTTTCTGTAAAAAGCTCTGAAGAAAATCTTCAAATTTTTATTCTCAAGGTTTTCTTAGAATATATAGGCTTAAAGTGGGCCAAATAACTTGAGATTTTCTGAAGGTGGGCGTTTCTGAAGATTTTCTTTAAAAATTAATTTTTTCAGAAAATTTTACTTATTTATTTATTTATTTCGAAAAATACAGTAATTAAGAAAATCTTAAAACTCTTTCGGCTAAAACATAGTTCAAAATGATTTGAAACTCCCTAAAAATTGCATAATGATAATGTATTTAATCTAGATTTGATTATGTGCGTAGATCATCCAAATAAAAGCTTAAGAAGCATTTGAAATTTCAATCTACATACATGAGATGCTGTCATGATAAAAATTTCCTACCAGAAATAACTTGGAATGTAGTATTTAAAATTAGTTCAGAAGAATAAACCTAGAGTTTTTTTTTTTTTTCCATTGTGCTTGGCAAAAACAGATACCTTGAAATAAGATTTTTTAATTTAGACTAAAATGTGTTCACCGTACTGATGTAGGACAACGTATACAATGTGTTTTTATTTCATTGGTGTTATGAATAGGATACACTTTTTTTATTTTGTAGATGGTACTAATTTTTTTATGATAATGGTCATAAGTCAAATATTTCAAACAGAAATTGACAACAGAAATCCCTTCTACTTCAAGAACAGTTAGTTATATTGTTGAAAATTTTGTTGTGAAAAGTACTTCATTGGCTATTTGAGAAGTGGAATGCACCTGAATATTTTTCCAATCAGAGTAGGAAGAATATAATTTAATGGGAAGATAGTAATAACCTTGATTTTTTTTTTTTTTACATTATAATATATATTTGCTCTACTCTGATTTTAAAAATATATATACTGTCGGCCCTGCTTAATTGAATACTGTCAGTTCCAAGAAATATTATTTGATTAACCGGGGAAATACTTTTTATCATTCCAAATTGACAACATTTGTCTTAAAATGTAGTAATAATGAATCAATAACTATATAATGAGAGTAATGTTTTTGGTAAAAATATATTGAAACAAGGTAAGTGAACAACAAAATAATAGGTATGTATAATAATTTCAAATATATATTAGAAGGGTGCAAGGAAAAAAAATGCAACTTACAACCTCATCTGTTGTATGCATAAAATATAATTTAATATTTTTACATGAATAATTGTTCATACATAATTAATTTTTAAAATACTTAAAAAAACTTCTTAGCAAAATATTGTGAAAGCTGATCAATATTGTTTGATTAAGCGAGGATCTTTGACATTTCCTCAGTGGGGAAGTATTCGGTTCCAAAAGGTTTTATTCATATTTGGGGTATTTGTTTATCCGTTACCCGTTTAAGCGGGGCTATAAGAATACACACACAATATAAATTTTTTGTTCTGATATGAGATATTTAGCATCAATTCTACACTTCTGAGACTTAATTGTGCAACAATTTCTTTATTCCTAAACACATTTAAATATATATTACTGTGAAAGCTTTAAAATAAGAGAATGTTGACTTTCACCGTCTCATGTGGACAGTTGCCAGATATTTCAAACTTTTAGTTTCATGTAGAGTGAAACTTTGGAAACTCGACTTACGGATAACTAGACTAACCTGGTAGCTCAACATTTTCCTTATGGTTGGCTCAATGCTAATTTCAATGGGCTAAAATCTCTCTAACTTGACGCACATTTGCAGGAACCCCTATAAGTCAACATCCAATTGCTATTCTAGTCCACAATTTTTTCTTTCAACATTCTTACATACTGACCTTTTCTCAGAACCTTACGCTGTGATTTCTTGGTCAGTCAATCTTTTTTGGGAAGTTCTTTAGAGAATTCCATTTTTATCCAGGGGAGTCTGTCACCACTCTGTGCTGTTAATGCAATTCTAAAAGGCTAAGGTAAGATAAATGTCCTCTAGAGAAAGGTGGCACTGTGACATGTTTTTCAAATAAGGGTGAGCAGGACTTTATCTTAAGACGTGGCTGACAAGAATCTGTTTTATCTCTTTAAAGAAAATAATGGCGAATTTATTATGTACTTTTTAAAATTAGAAAATTCTTTTACCGGAATAAACTTTCATAACGTGAATGTTAAGCATTTGTAAGTGATAAGGCTTCAGAGTAGAGGGAAAAAATGACCGGCCCCGACTCTGGGAATTTTAGATCCTTAGACGACGACGCCACTAGCAATGGCAGAGTTGCAGGTTTTGGGAGAAAATGACCGACTCAGACTCTTGAAGTTTTAAAACTTTGACTCCTTTGCCCCAAAACATGTCAGTCATTGACTCCGCAGCCCTGGTAAGTGATACAGAAACTGTTTAGGAATTACAATTATGGAACCTCAGTAAGTTGACTTCCGCTTCAGTCGACATGTTTTCATGTTCCCCGGGGGTGTGAATTCAGACCTGACTGACAAGAATCTGTATTATCTCTTTTCAAAATTTATGGATTTATTATGTACTTTTCAAAATAAGAAAATTCATATACTGGAATTATTTTCCATGATGTAAATGTTAAGCATTAGAAAATGACAGGGCTGTGGTGTAGGGAGAGAAAATTACCGGTTCTGACTCAGGAAATTTCATACCCTTAGACTACGACTCCGCGAGCAGTGGCAGAGTTGCGGGCTTAGGAAGAAAATAACTGACGCTTGAAATTTTAAACCTTCGACTCCTGAATCTGACTCTTTTGTCCTAAAATCTGTCAGTCTCTAACTCTGCAGCCTTGGTAAGTAAAAGTGATACAGAAACTCTTCAGGAATTAAAATTATGGAACCTCAATAAGTTGACATCCACTTAAATCAACATGTTTTTAATTTCCCTTGGGGTGACGAGTTATGAAGCTCCACTGTATATATATTCAGTGATGTAACCATCAATTTTTCTGAGGTTATACTTCCAGTAATCCATTATCCACAATTGGTGTACGTGATCATATACATAGTATATTATAATATGAAAATTTATGCAATTTGATATTATATGTCTAAACAATGTTTGAGAGTATACAGCATATATATGAAGTATACCCTATGGGAACACCACTGTACATATTTCAGTAGCGTCACTACAAAGAGCGATGTTTAATCATTCAAATTTTAGCGAAAATAGAGCACTATATTGCAGGGAGGGAGAGGTTATTTAAAGGTATATACTTCCTTTAATTATAAACCTAAATTTTATCAAATTTTTAGATCAGACAAGATAAACAATAATAATGTAGGGCAATCACATGTGTTTATGCATGCAGAGGCACTGAAAATCATGCAAGTGCAGGTGCTACATTTAGAGTTTTGAAATCCATGACTTTAATTGCAACTTTCCATGACTCATGAGTTACAATTTCGTAGAAAAAACATTCATTTTTCACAAGAATACCGAAATTTAGTGTTTTGTGAAAAATAAAATTTCAACCACATGAACTAAAGTTAGACATTAAATTAAAGCGAAATGTAATGAGCTGAACTACTATTGTAACTAAAAAACAGAAATAATAAATTTCAAGAACATTTTCTGGTTTTCAACAAATCATACAAAAATTAGGTAGGAATTTTCATGAAAGCAAATTTATTATTTTTTCCTTGAAATATCTGATATAATACACAATAATCTCTCAATTACTAAAAATACTGATTTTACAAAACAAAGGAACCTGCTAAACTGGTTTTATTTACTGCATTTTTTTTTTTTTTTTGAATTTTACTTTTAAAAATATGTTATTTTAAGAACAGAGAAAGATGCTAAGATTTAATTCGTTTGAAAGCTAGCAGTTTTCTTTTTCAAATGCGTGACTATCAATAATTTACTAAAATCAAGTTCAGAATCAACCAAATGAAATAAATAATCAGAATAAAATAAACAATTAAATTAACTTACCAAAATTTTAGGAAAACCTACAAATATTTGAAACATTCCCAATGTTGTGTAAACTACATTTCCACACTTATGAATAATTTTAGATAAAAATTACCCAAGCTTCCCATTTTCTATCAATATTTTTAAATGTTCCAAACAGGCAAGTAAGTGTTAATGGTGTATTTTCATTCTTGACCCTGTAATGAATATGCATAGATATTACAGAGGCACATGTTGTGCACACATACATTTGCTGTAGATATGTGCATTGCCTGATAATATTTAATTAATATCTATACTAAGCATTATCTTCAAAAACGGTAAAGTAATGCAAACAATTCCATTTTTGCTGTCATGGATATATGATTGGAAAAAAAGCTAATGGGATTGTCATTTATTTTCATCTTTCAACTGCATATTGTTTTTCATTCCTGCAGATATTTTTGAATTTTCAGCGTGATGCTTGATGTGAATAAGTTCTTTTCTTACTGTAAGAATAAGTTCTTGGCTAATGTGAAATTTTTGAAAATCAACTCTTTTCGTGCTTTGAAAAAGTGCATAAATAAGATATTATGAATGTAGAATCAGAATTAAAATTTTAACATTTTTTAGCAATATATTTTTACCTTTTTAAGCATAAAGTAGAAGCAATCGTATGTAAAAGAGATACAGTAGAGTCTCAGAACTGGATAACTTGGCAGACTCTCAGAAACACATTGAGAAGGGTGAAAATACTGTTGTTAAACCCCATTCCCGAATTCCTGGCATTTCCAAATTCGGCCACCGTTTAGTCAACATTAGGGTAAGTTTTTTGACTCTGCTGCACACGGTACTTGCCACAATTGTGCAAAATCTAGGAATGTAGTGATTTCATAAGCACTGTGTGCATTTTAGGAGCACTAATATAAAATAATTATCCCCTCACACAAGCTGATTAGAAAATCTTGTTTTTTTTCTTATTTTAAATGCAATTTAACGTATTAGACAAAACAAAGCTTTCCTAGAACTTTCCACACAACTTAAAAGGAGTTTATTCGAGATATAAGAGAACTTTGTATTGAAAAAACTAAATTATTTTAGGACTGAGTGAAATCCTCGAGATAAAGAAATATTCGAGTTGTAAGGCTTCGTGTTATCGAGAGTTGACTGAATAGGACACCTTTGATCATGCCTGGATTTGTAACTTTTGGGCCCCCTAACTGTCCACCAGAATATGCTATGGCACTAATGGCCACTGCCGTTTTAGAGGCGTGCCCCCCCCCTTCCCCACATGGCAGGTACGTTAATTCGGGCCTGAATTTGAAGACATTACGGTAAGGAACAGGGGGGAGGGGGAGAGAACACTATTACGTAAGTTTTGAGGAATGGAAGTTAAAAATTTATCTAAGACGATCTTCCATGATGTTACAAGGCGGAGGTTTGCGAATTTATAAAAGGGTAAATATCTGAAATCAATCTATTCCTCCTTCTTCATTCGCACCTGCGGAGAATACAAATTAAAAAATTTGGGGCAGTCTCGAAAAGTTTCACAACAAGGTAGGATTAATCAAGTTGGAATTTAAACAAAGCATATCAACCTATACTTCTAGTCCGGCAAACTTAAATAATTTTTTAAAGCAAATGAAACAACGTTAAAAGCACAAATGTGCAAAAGCACTGCAGACACGTCAGTGGCGACTCGTCACTATGGGCCGAGCCCACTCGGAAAAATTGTGCATAGTTAGATTATATAAAAATGTCTTTTTGTGTTTCAGTTTTAAATAAAATCAGGCATGAAACTGATTTTAAATTTTAGCACTCTGCTAATCGCTAATATAAGAAAAAAGTGTTCTTTTTCTGGTGACTAGCGACAGCGCTTTAAGAATGATCCTTCAGACCATTTCAATAACGGCCCACAACTTAACCAACTGCGAGCATTACGAAAACGGCAAGCGACGTCACCCCGAACGATGTGTATGGGCCGGCTCCCTTCCTGCCTCTTCGAAAAATATCTTCATCTAATAGCAATAGTAAAAGCAGTGGGAAGAATGTGTCTCGTCTCGTGTCGCTTATACAATGTTTCAGTGAGGCAAAGGGCAGAAATTTCAGAGCCCACCCCACGGGGAAAGGAAAAGTTCTCTCATCGATTTCTCTTTCTCTCTCTCTCTTTTGATTTAATCCATTTTTTTCCTTTTCTTTAATCTTAAACGGCTGTTACTATCAGGTATTGGTGTTTACAATATTTTGGGTTCCCACTCATTTCATTGCATGGGATGCCTATTTTAATTTGTTTATTTATCTTTATGGAACTAAGAGCGCATTTTCGAAATTTCTGAATGGAGATTTTATTTTCGAAAAGGCGTTTGCCATTTTTTAAGTTTCATTTTGAATTTAGGTTCAGTTGGTTTTCAGTGTCGGGATAGTATAATAAGAGTTAAGACTATTTTTTTGAATTAAAAGCTGTTCCTAAAATAGTTTTCATTGAGTGTGACATTTTCAATTTTCTTTCAAGCTAGATATTTGGTTAAAGTAATAAATCTTAGTCGTGTTGGGCTTATTGTCATGCCTCTACTACGCTAGAGTATTCTAGCACTGAGCAAACCTAAATTATTACTCAATCAAAAGTAATTTAATTTTCTTATAAAAACAACATATTGGTAATTAAGTAAACTGCGTGTTTCTAGAAAAATTAGTTACCAGTTTCGTAATTTGATATAAACGAAGCATTTTAGAGTGAAAGTTAATGCTGCTGCATGATCCCAGTCACAATCTAATTTTTGCTATCCTGCATGGGAAAAAGAGGGGGGGGGGGGGTCTCATTGGTCTTCATTGCCGTATTATTTGGCATACTCACCTTAGTTCTCTTCAATTTATGTTTTCCTTTATTTGTGAAAACTTTTATACAATTGTCAGAGGCAACCCAAACTAAAACTTTTAGGAGGAGAGTGGTTAAGTTGTCAATTTACAAAATGAAACTCCGAACTTTACCAAATGATAAAAAATTGGCATCCACACGTACTTAAATATAATTAGAGGATACTCTGGGCCTTAACAGCTATATGGACTCCGAATTTGCCAAATAAAGAACATTTTGGGAGGCCACAATGACTTCCATCGGGGTGCCCCTGATAACAGCGGGCCCACCCGCCGAATTAAGCCACAAGCCACCGAGACACGTGTTTCTGTATTACAAGGAACATCTTTTTCAGTGCATAAAATGCGAGATAATGAATGTAAAAAAAATCGGATATTTGTCGGATGTCTTTAAATCCGTAAGCTCACATTTTGTGAATTAAAAAAAGCATTCCTTGTAATGCCAAAACACGTGTTTGCAGTGTTCCTGCACATTTGTGCTTTTGACGTTGTTTCATTTTTTAAGAAAAGGTATTTTTATACTTCTTATAAATAATTTTCGAAGTGGCAAAAATCCATTTAATAATATTAACATTTCATATTTTCTGTACTTACCTTTTTGCTCCATTTTTAATAAATAAGTTTTATCAACTTTGGGGCTTTAAAATATAAGATTTACTCCATTGAAGCATAACAAACTTCATTATTCTCAAAATTTGAATTTTACTTGTAAATTTGAATTTTAAATGACTGCAGTATATTATATGCTTGCACTTCTTTATTGATTGTAAAATCCGCTTTGAACAATATTCAATTTTTTACAACTACTCGGTATTGGCCGAGTACCTGATCAAAATTTGGCCGAGTACCGAGTACTCGGCAAATTGTCTGAGTAAGTCGAGTACCGAGTAGTTACCGAGTACTCAGTCACGTCTCTAATTTAAGCTATTTTTTATACTTATTGACAAAAAATGAAAGACTTATGCGGTAGGTTTCTGGCAAGGGGGACTGACCTGATAATAAATGTGTCAGCTATAGTGTATAAGTCTGCCTTGCTACGCTTTCACTCATTCTCCGTTTTGTTCTTAATTTCGGGTTACTTATTAATTAGAAATTTTTTACTTACATTCAAGTTTTCATTTAAATTTTTCACCATATAGTCAAGTAACATGCGTCTATCTTTCCATGCTTGTCTACTTGCACATTGCTCAATTTATTTTTAACTATACATTTGATATTTGAGTCTTATGGGAAATTCGTTTTTCTTTAGGTTACTTCTATGCATTAAGTTACTCACAGTCAACTGTAGTTTCAATTTCGTGCAAATAACGTTATAAATAAAAATAATCATAATAAAAGTAAAAAGAAAAAACCCGAACATATCAAATAAAACGAACAATGTTTCAACTACCAAAACACGCAATAAAAGCTGCACATGAACAAAAGTGTGATTTTTTTTTTCCTCACATTAATATGAAAATTAAAGCACAGTAGGGACATCAAAGACTCAATTTGCTTTAAACAAAAACAAAGAAATAACGAAGCTGAAAATTTAAAATATCTAAAGAATTAACTAGCAATTATAAGCACGTGTTTTACGTTAACAAGCCCAGCGATTTGGCGATATACGATAGTAAAGAAATCACATGACAACAAAAACCCTGTAGAAAAAAAACCTGTAGCTCAATTAATATGAGCAAAAGCAGTTTAAAGACAAAATAAAGCTTAAAATTATAATAATAGCGAAAAAAAAATGAATGAGCGGAAGCGAAAAGCATGGAAGAGGCATACAAGCAGGTAAACAAATCGCCGGTCGCCGGTAAAGCTGGAAGCAAGTTCTCTTCACTTCAAGCCCGAAACTGATTAGTTTGGAGCAAAAAAAATATGAAAAAAAGTGATTCATAAATCATTAAATTAAAAAAAAAAAAAAACAACGAATTAAGAAAAAAAAATGCAGCATTTTCGGACAAACTATCAGAATATGAACTAGTGTTGTATTAATTTTCATTGTCGTGAATTGCTTAGATTTTGCTGGACTCTAGATTTTGCAGTAGGACAGGAAAGTTATTGCGCAATCAAAAGTTAATTTCATTTATAGATTGGTTCTTTTATGTCAATCGTATCTTGTTTTTATGGATAAAAATGTAGAAATATGTGTTCAATTTGTATAATTTTAATTTAAAAAGTAAGCATTGTACTATCACAGATTATATTCTTAAAATCTAAAGGACACCTATGTTCACAATACTTTCTTTAACATCGAAAAACTCCATTCGACATCAACATTTAATAAAAGAAAAATAAAAGTGTAAAATTTCCCAAAGAGCTATTTTATGACTCAATATTTAATTTTACATGACTTTGGATTTCTTACTTTTTTTTAGAATCTCAAAATTTCAGTCATTGTAAAAAAAAAAAAAAGTGTAAACATTCCCGTTTCACAGACTTTCTGGCGAAACGCCCTGGAGGGTCTATCCCCCCCCCCCCGCGCAAAGGGGTGAAAACCCCTCATGTAAACTCCTGAGCATTAAGAGCCTGTTTCATATTTAGTAATGATCCGATGCAAACTGTGGATTAGTATTAAAAAAAAAACTCCATGGGGGCGACCCCCCCCCCGCCCCCCACATATGGGCGAAAACCCACCTATGCGAGTTCCTACTGATCAAAGGATTTCTGTGTCAAATTTGTGAAAGATCGGACGAAAACAGATATTGTACAAAGAAAACAGCCCAATGAGGGGGGTCGCCCCCCCTCATTAAGGGTCCCCCCCCCCCCGCCCACAGTCGAGATTCTCCTTTCGTAAATTTCTGAGCATTGAACGACCTCTGTTCAAATTTAGCAAAGATCCGATGTAAGCTGAATTTTTATAAGGCCCCCCCCCATGGAGGTCGACCCCCTACAGGGAGCAAAAACACCAATATGAGCTCCTCCTGATCAAAGGACCTTGGTGCCAAAATCACTTTAGATCCGATGAAAACTGAATTTGAATAAGAAAAACCTTTTTCAATGGTGGGGGGGGGGGGATAATCGACAATCCTCCCCTCACTATAGGAATGAGAGGAATCCCCCTCTGAATTCTCGAGCATCAAAGGACCTTCGCACAACATTTATAAAATGAATTTTCAAAAAAAAAAAAGCTTTAAAATTTCGAAAAAGAAAATCGCAAAAATCGTTGTTCGTTCGATGTTAATGGTATCTGCAGATTTTTTTCAGATTTTACTTTAGCGCCAAATTGTTTTTAAATTTGTGTAGAAATTCTTGAGACAAATTTAGCAAGCTGTGAATGACTCTAAAATGTTTCAAAAAATTCTTGAGATATTTTTGAGGCAAAACAAAATCTTAAAAATATCTTCAGATTTCTGCAGAATTTCTCAAGAAAGCGGCACTTTCTAGAGAAATTTTTGAGATCCTTTTTAGTGGGGGAAACTGGTAGCTAATATAGAATTAGCGCAAACCAGACGAGTGACCGAAACAATGGTTCGGTTCAACTCGAATTTTGAAGGCAAGGCAGGTATATTCAGTAAGTTACCGCCCTATAGCCAGGGCTAAGGCAGAAATACGTGAAATACACCGCCAGCTCAGTCATTTCCAGCCGAGGACTGCAGTTTCGTGCTTATTAGCACTCATCAGCCCGGCATAGGAAAGTGACTGAGCTGGAGATGGAAAACCTCTTAAGGAAGCCAAGAGTGCCAAACAAACTGGTAGCTAATATAGAATTAGCGCAAACCAGACGAGTGACCGAAACAATGGTTCGGTTCAACTCGAATTTTGAAGGCAAGGCAGGTATATTCAGTAAGTTACCGCCCTATAGCCAGGGCTAAGGCAGAAATACGTGAAATACACCGCCAGCTCAGTCATTTCCAGCCGAGGACTGCAGTTTCGTGCTTATTAGCACTCATCAGCCCGGCATAGGAAAGTGACTGAGCTGGAGATGGAAAACCTCTTAAGGAAGCCAAGAGTGCCAAACAAACTGGTAGCTAATATAGAATTAGCGCAAACCAGACGAGTGACCGAAACAATGGTTCGGTTCAACTCGAATTTTGAAGGCAAGGCAGGTATATTCAGTAAGTTACCGCCCTATAGCCAGGGCTAAGGCAGAAATACGTGAAATACACCGCCAGCTCAGTCATTTCCAGCCGAGGACTGCAGTTTCGTGCTTATTAGCACTCATCAGCCCGGCATAGGAAAGTGACTGAGCTGGAGATGGAAAACCTCTTAAGGAAGCCAAGAGTGCCAAACAAACTGGTAGCTAATATAGAATTAGCGCAAACCAGACGAGTGACCGAAACAATGGTTCGGTTCAACTCGAATTTTGAAGGCAAGGCAGGTATATTCAGTAAGTTACCGCCCTATAGCCAGGGCTAAGGCAGAAATACGTGAAATACACCGCCAGCTCAGTCATTTCCAGCCGAGGACTGCAGTTTCGTGCTTATTAGCACTCATCAGCCCGGCATAGGAAAGTGACTGAGCTGGAGATGGAAAACCTCTTAAGGAAGCCAAGAGTGCCAAACAAACTGGTAGCTAATATAGAATTAGCGCAAACCAGACGAGTGACCGAAACAATGGTTCGGTTCAACTCGAATTTTGAAGGCAAGGCAGGTATATTCAGTAAGTTACCGCCCTATAGCCAGGGCTAAGGCAGAAATACGTGAAATACACCGCCAGCTCAGTCATTTCCAGCCGAGGACTGCAGTTTCGTGCTTATTAGCACTCATCAGCCCGGCATAGGAAAGTGACTGAGCTGGAGATGGAAAACCTCTTAAGGAAGCCAAGAGTGCCAAACAAACTGGTAGCTAATATAGAATTAGCGCAAACCAGACGAGTGACCGAAACAATGGTTCGGTTCAACTCGAATTTTGAAGGCAAGGCAGGTATATTCAGTAAGTTACCGCCCTATAGCCAGGGCTAAGGCAGAAATACGTGAAATACACCGCCAGCTCAGTCATTTCCAGCCGAGGACTGCAGTTTCGTGCTTATTAGTTTGTTTGGCACTCTTGGCTTCCTTAAGAGGTTTTCCATCTCCAGCTCAGTCACTTTCCTATGCCGGGCTGATGAGTGCTAATAAGCACGAAACTGCAGTCCTCGGCTGGAAATGACTGAGCTGGCGGTGTATTTCACGTATTTCTGCC
>NC_072736.1:32248524-32456530 GCF_026930045.1 Uloborus diversus
CAGCAACTCTTTTTTGCCGAGAAATATCGCGGCTAGCAAGGGTTTAAAATTATATCTGTGCATAGAGTGTATTTTTTCAAATTATACGACCTTTTATAGTGTGTTTTTGTGTATCATGGCATAATATTTGCAATTTTTTTTGAATACCAATGAAACTTATCAATACAGTCGAACCTCGTTATCACGACACCTTTGGAACTGTCAACAAAGTGTCGTCATAGCCGGAGCGACGTCAAAACCGGAATAGATTAAAAAATATATAATTAAACATTAGTTGACCATAAAATTAGATTTAATGAAGAAATTAATGCTGTTTATTTTTTTAATTAGATTTAACTAATGTAAATTTGAATTATTGGTGAACATAACAAAAATTATTCAAAAAAAAAAAAAAAACTTCACTTATTATTATTATTATTTTTCCTTTTTTTTCAACTCTACAGTACTTTACAATAAAATGTTTGATAAATTTCCGAAGTTCCTACAACAAACATTTCCAAATGTCTTCATTGTTCTTGTTGAACATTTTTTGAGCAGCATCATTATTTCACTGAACTTCAATTTTTTACTTGAATTAAGGAAATATTTGATCTAGTCTGCGCATATTGAAGAGTCGTCGTAACCGGGTGTCCTGATAGCAAGGTTTGACTGTATTTTGTTTTTATTTCGACAACCTGTTATTTTGAAGTGCAATAAGTTAAGTTCTTATCTTTTGCAGGGTTCCTTAAAACTTCGAACTCGAATATCTTCTTGAGTTTTCGTCGCACAAATGTCTTTTTTTTTTTTTTGTTATTAATATTTTTTAATGGGGATTATTTCCCTAAATTTTAGTTAGAGGGCCTAGGACTCGAATGAAAAGTCAAATTTTGTTTCTTTTTTGACTCTGACAGCAAGTCTTGCTTCATTTCAATGTTATTATAAAAATTTTAAACCACTTATAGTTTTTCGAAAAAAGCCTATAATGAGACTGTTGCCCGTTGATTGTCAGAGCTTCAGAAATGTTCAATACAGACACAGTTGCTGTTATTGTTGGAATTGCTGATTTGTTAATTAAACATTCTGAACAAAATCTGAAACAATAGTCTGATTGTAAATAAACGAATTGAATGGTCAATTCTGAACAATAGTGCCTAACAGGGGTGAAACCAACTTTTTCCACAAAGATTATTGGTGCTTCTCTCCTCATGTGCCCTACGAATTTCAAGAGTTTCCTTTTGTCGTTTAAACCACTTTGCACCGAAATGTTTCATATGACTTTGAAGTTAAAATAAATAATACTTCTCATAAAAACATGACAAATAAATATGGTACCATTAAAAAAAAATACTACCAACGAATAAAAAGCCCTTAAAAAGAAGTTTATATTTTGAATAGAAATTTAAAGAGAACGTGTTTTGAACTGATAAAAAGTAAAGTCTAACTATCTAGTTTTTTTTGCTGAAAATTTGCTGCACCTATTTATCCTTATGGAGTTTTAACTATTACAAACATATATTTTGATTTATTCATTATATTTAATAGAAAAAGGTGCAAACACGCCCACGCAGAACGCATGTGCTCGTATTACATTAATAATTTGGATAGAAAAGGGCAAATACTCAAAACCGATGAAAGAAACCTTTAAGAATGGTACATTTATTTGGATTAAATGACCAAAACCTCACAATAAAAATATTCAAAATTTAATATTTTATTAAAAGAATCAATTAACTAGCGTTTTAAAGCACAAAAATTGCAAATTACTGCAGACTCGTGTTTTGGTGCTACAAGGAAAACCTTTTTCAATGCAAAGAAGTGTGAATAAAGCTTTCCTCGGATGACTTTTCTTCCAAAAGCTCACACTTCTTTGCATTGAAATAGCTGTTCTTTGTAACACCGAAACAGGTGTCTGCAGTAATTGGCAATTTCTGTACTTCAAAACGTTGGTTAATTGATTTATTTAATGTTCAGCGTAAAGGTATTTATTCGTTATAATACTTTTATTGTTATTTTTGTCATTCCCCACAAAAAATATCAGTTCATTAAAAACATAGTAACGTACATTACTTTTACATTTTACAGTTTCGATTAAATAATGTTTATTTTTCTCTGGCAAATGCGTAACCTAAAAACTATTGTTTTAACTATCAATCGTTGCCAGTCTGTTGATAAGAAGATCTATCCAGTTACTAATGCAAAGGTTTGAAACACCTTTCGCTTGTAACTTAACCCTGCTTAAATAACATCTTTCAAATTAATGTAATCTTGAGAAAAATAATTTCTGAAAAAGGAAATAATAATAGTTAAAAATTGCTCAAAATTAAAAGAAATCAATAAATAAATAAATAAATAAATGTTTTGTAACCAGAAAAAGACAGCGATATGTTTAGGCAGTACTGTCAAAGCGAGAACAAAAACTACTCCTTTCGAAAATATAATTAGTAACTTGCATTAAAATAGTTTCATCGTCGAAACAGATAAGGTAATTTCTGGTTAGATGACGAACCATGGTGCACATAAAATAGAATAAATCATGATATCGTATTGAATATTTAACGTACAATTTGTGTACTACGAAAAGTTTTTTATGTATTTATTTATTTATTAATTTTATTTATTTATTATTTTTATTTATTTATTTATTTTTTATTTATTTATTTAATAATGACAGTTGGGGTAAATGGAAACAGATTTTTTTTTTTTTAATTTACATCCTTCCATTTCTTTTGAATGAATTGAGACCTAAAAATCTGTGCATTGTGTCCAAGGCTACACTCTCTGAGAGTAACTGAATGCAAAAAAAAAAATATTTTGTGACTTAACTAGACAATGAAATCATGTTTAATTTTACGACAACGTGCTTTCTTTTACTCCGGATATTAGTATGGGAGAAATGAAAACATTTGGTCGACATCAATGTATAATCCCCAACAATAACCAAACAGTGGCCCGTAGGCCGCATGCGACCCCGCTGAATTGTTCAAAATGCAATCTGACATCATTTTAAAACGAAAAATTACACAAAATAACTAATTGTGCTCTGAATTCATGTAAAATACACATAAAGGGGAAATTTGCAGCAAAATTTAATCTTCCAAAAAATTTGAACTCGGCTATTTCCATCGAGTGCAGGATTTATTATGGGGTAAATACACCTAAAATGCCAAGCGAAAGTAGTTGAAAAGGTGAAATTCACAACTGTAGGGACTCTAGTTTAAACCAGGTACTTCACATTTGTAGATCTTTTAAATCGGAAAATGTAAAATCACGAAACTTAAAAAAAAATCAAAGTTCTATATTCAGGCAATGATGCAATAATGCCTATACAATGGAGTCGTTTTAAAAAGTTTTTTTTTTTTTTTTTTTTTTTTTTTTTTTAAAGCATAGGAGTAAATGTAAAGAATGTTCGAACGAATATTCATATCTGGACCATAATTCCGTACGTAATAACGAAGCAGAACCATATGAGTGCAATGAAACGTAGCAACAGGTTCAAATTAGTATGTTTCTGACTACTTAGATCACTCCGAAAATTCAAAAATTATCTACCTATTTTTTAATTATTAAAATCTGATTGTTATTTCACTAATAACGAAACAATGTTGCATTAGAAAATGAACAGAAAAAAAAGTTAAAATTAATTTAACATTAATTCACTTGCTAAAATACTTTAAAAACACTTGTTAAAAGTTTTTGACCACAATCCACACAAAAAGCGTCAAAAAAATGATAGTTTTGTTGCAAAAACCTTTGACACATGATGCAACGAAACCAATCACATTTTATGTATGTATTCCCAATTGCCCCTCTTTATTCACATTTTGTGATGTATTATCGACAATTTGGCGACGAGGTTTGTATTCCAGTCAAATGCATTTTGGTATATACCATTCCTTAACAAGAAAGACTCCCCAAAGAAGGCCCAGGCTAGTTAAGTCCGCCAATCGAGGGTCTAATGCTGTTATGATATTTTTATTTAATGTTTCGTAAACTTTTATAGGTTATATGGATTAATTAAACAAATAAAATTTCAGTTACTGTCCAAATTATTATTTTAAGTGTTCTTGTTTAAATATAATTTAACACAAAGTCAAGAAAATCGTCAAACATTCATTCTTTACAACGTCATTTCGAAACGTGACGTTCGAAACCTTGGAACCTGGGTTCCACCTTTTATATCGTTAAAACAAGGGTGACATAGAAATTTGCATTTTTTTTTCATTTGATAATCCTACTGGCTAACTTTAATTCACCGCACATAACGTAAAAGCATAAAGTTAAAAAAAACTTTAAAAAACGTTTCTCCTTTAAATTATTCATTAATATTATCCGTTTCGAATCTTTTCCTTCATAAATGAATCTTTTTTTTTTTTTAACTTCATAGAGTGCTGAAGAGAAAAAATAAAGATCAAATCTTATATATTAGAAAAGTTCTCAAAGTTTTCTAAACACAATGGATTGAGAAGCAAGTCATTAAAAGTTTGATTAGCGGTAGAAAGTTTTTCAACTATTTCGAGAAAAAGGAAATACTTTTGAAAACCGCTTCAAATCAGGAAAAAAATTTAAATTTCATCTTTACCACTTTTTTCAAAAGAAATGTATTTGTCTATGTTTTGCATCATTGTAAAAAAAAAATATTAGATATTCAAACAGTTCTGTACACATGTTTTTATTCTTACTTTAAACTATTTTGAGTTTCAAGTTGCAGTAAATGTGCCGAATCTGAAAAAATAATTGGTTAAAGCACAAAAACAACATGCACACAGAGCCTGATTACCGCAGGGGCACGTGGGGCACAGGCCCCTCCTCTTAGTCTTCAAGGGGCCCAAAATCTCCTTAATTTATCATAGTAATTAAAAATAAATGATAATTTCACTCAGAATCTAGAGTACAATGATATCATTGATATTTTTTGCAAATGCCAAGACAAGGGAAAAATCTCTTATTTGTTGATAAAAATTTCCCCTTAAAAATTTTATATCTTTTGCAAACCCCAAAACCCTTTCCAATTTAGTCTGTATTTACTATTAAAAGTTATATTATAGATAATTTTTATGTTTACGGTTACGGGCAAATTTTAACCACATCTTATAGAATTATAATGTATTATCGCTTCTATTTTTAAATGTACCTTCATACTATATAAGGTACCATCAAATTTAGCACAGTTGTGTTAATACGCAAGTATCGAAATATTTTATTGCTTCTTTAATAGCATAAAGGAGAATAGAGTGGGGAGGGCACAGAATGAATTTTGTATGCCAATGTCTTCAAATATTTTGTGCCCCTCCGCGGGGGCAGGGCGGGCCTGAAATAGAAATGTGCCCCATGTCCAATATCAGAGTGATCGGGCTCTGCATGCACAGTTCCGTCATTAAATATCAATTAAGAGCTTTAAAACATTGGTGATCATCCTCTTAAGAGCTTTCTTACACCGCACTCAAATTCACCCAAGAACAAGGTCCCAACCCTCAAAAAAATGAGAACAAAACCCCCCTGAAATTAATCTCCTTTTAAGAATTTCACTGGGATTCTACGCGATCTGACCCCCCCCCCTCTTCGTGAGCAACCGTGTTGAAGTAGCCTAATTTAAAATGCATACAACCAAACCTGTTTTTGTAAGGTCTTTTTTTGTGTGTGATTTTTCTCGTGCGAATTGTTTTTGAGCAGTATATGAAAATTGATTGGGACTCAATTGACGAAATCATTTCTAAAATGAGTGCGAGGTTGTATTTTCCAGGTGACGACATAGGCACCGCGATGGGAAGTCACTGTGACCTCCCAAAAAATTCCTTATTTGGGAAACTTCGTTCTACTACTCGGCAAAATTATCATCACTTGATTTGTTTTAAAGATAAGCGATTCCTAGTTCTTTTGTAAGTTTTCGGGTTATTTTCTATGTGAGACTTTTTTTTATGTGGTTCGTATTCACCGCATAAAAAAATGTTTCAACTGTGTCGCGAAAATAACTTTTTATAGCTACTCGTGAAGTTTCGAACATTTTTTTTAATGTGATTTTTTTATACGGGCCCTATCTACCGCACAAAAACAGGTTTGGGTGTATATGAGATTCATTGAGCCTACTGTGAAAGAGCAATCCACGTCTGAGTTGTGAATTTTTTTATAACCTCTATGTTGTGTACGTGTACCTTGCTCTTAAACCTCTTTTACCAACTTCTCGATTCTACTGAATCAAGTTTCAACAATAATGTTCTCCTAAAAAAAAAAACCCAATATACCATTTATTTTTCCATTTTACGTATGGTTTAGTTACTGGTTGAGTCAAAAGAATGGTATTGTTTCAAACGTGTATAGTTCTTGAATTAAAACAGTTCAAAGCTAGATCCCTTTATCAAGGGGGAGGAAATATTTCAACTGTGTATCTTTTGTCAAGTGATAATTTGTCGATATTCAACATGTTGACTAATATTAACTTTAGTTTAATGACTTAAGCTGCAGAGTTACAGCTTTCAAGCAAATCAGGGAATCAAAAGTAATGAATACTTTAGGAAAGCTGTAACATTATTAGAACTGAGAATAAAAGCTTAATGTAAGCAAACAAAGGAAGAAACATTCTAACCCCCCCCCCCCCCCCCCCCCCCGAAAAAAAAAACATCGAAAAGACTTTGAAGGAAAAAGATAATGTTCAAAAAGTTGTAATTTTAGTTTTTTTTTCAGATTTTATTTTATTTATGTCGTTTAAAATTGATTTAAACTAAACTACATACTCATTCCAATAAAAAATCTCTATTACTAATGTGTCTTTTCTTCTGGATTCCATGTGCTGATGCATAAGTGAAAGATTACAGTACGAAAGAGTCAAAATAATATATATAATTCGCCAATGGTGCTTTTTTGTCAGTATGGCATAACGTCCTTCATGTTTCATGAAATTTCAAGAAAGAGACAGCATTTTTTTAAAGAAAATTCCATGCTATCGGCGAAAAATAAACAACTTTGAATGTTTTTTTTTTTAAAATACACATAACTCTTACAATTTACCTATTAATCACTTGTCGAGAAATATTTTAGTCTATTAGATATATTTGCTCTTTCATCTCGCATTCGATTACTATTTACTGGTTTCAGCCAATCTCATTCACATAAATTTCAATTATTTATTATTACTCAAAATCACTAACTTTCCAAGGGATGCCAGCAAGATTCTTTTTAAATTCTTTTGGAAACGTCTAACTATTTCAAGCTAAGTTACTTAGCTTAAAATAGTTGCATGCGCAACATGGGCAAATCCTTTTTTTTTTCATACAATTCAAAATCATTGTTGAGCCTAAATATGCATTTGTAACGTTGATTTCTTGATCAACAGTTCTTAAGCGGTACATATTTCTATAAAGGGAATTTTATTTTAATGAATCTCACTGAATAGTTTCAAAAATAATCATCATTTTTTCATATCTCACCTCAAGGCATTTATAAAGGAAGCAATATTATTCCTGTGTTAACAATTAACAATAACATTTTCTCTTGGTGCAAACTGTTATCATCATAGCATATATTTCTCCCACGCAGTGCTATTTAAAGTAGTTTTAAAAGAGATTAAAGTAAGAATTTGTATAATGATGAAATATTTCTTCCAGTTCGACATTTTAAAACTAAAATAACAGTTAAGAGTACTTAGAAAAAGGTTTTAAAATTCCGACGAAATGTTATTTTATTGTTAATTAGTTTTCGTACAGAACAATGGAAGTTTAAATGACTAAAAGAATTATGTTTCAACTAAAAAGTTTTATCTTTAAAACAGTTAGTAGATTATAGCGAAAAATATTAAATTTAACAAATAAAAAAAAGGGGGAAATTTGCGGAAATATTCAAATTATATAATTTTCATTTAGGTAGGCTAGTAAGATAGCGGTGTAAGTCAAATTTTGAGAGAAGCATGAACGAGGTTCCTCTTATGTTCCTTTCGTAAGTGTAGTAGTTACGAAATAATGTGCTAAAATATATTGACCACTAAGGAGAGCACAAAAGTTGCCCACTAATCACTTTTTTTTAGGAAAATGCATCCAAAAATGATGAACAGCATCTGAAAAAAAATTTTATTTTACTAAAATTTGAACTTTTATTTCAATGCTGAGATTACGAAATCTTACAAAAGGGACAAGCAATCAAGTTTTGAATCGAATTAGATTTTCCGAATTAGATTAGAACCGGCTCATCTAATAACTGTTATTCGTTAAGAGGGAAGGGGGAGACGGTGCAGTTTTAAAAAAGTGATTGTTTTCTTTTTTGTTTCGACTTGTAGTTAAACGTTTCAAAAATATATTCCCGAAATTTCAATTCGTTTCGCGCAAAATTATGGAGTTATAAAGTTATCAAGTATTCAGTCTCCGCTCCTTTAAACTGTAGCTCCGACAGCTGCCGAAGAATGCAGCAGTTCTGACAACTGCGGACGCTCAGAATGTCACTCCCTGAAGCTGGGATGGATGCTTTTTTGCTTTTAAACCTTTTAACTCGATTTTCTCAAAACCACTTTTTCAAAGGCTCTGTTCACTCCCATTTTAAAACCAATTGACCGATTCATTTCAAATTTTGTAACCACATTCTGCATATAAAAAACCTCCCACCTACGGTAAGTTTGAATTTTTTTTTTTTAATGAGTTATTTTACTGACAAAATCGCGGAATGTTTCGCTAGAATAGAAGAACTTTTCACTTCAAATGCCGCTAACAATTTTAAAGACAAACAAAAAAAGATCTGAGAACACAGGGGGTAGGATAAATTAATACTTTGACTAAATTCAAATAGAATTTGATTTCAGATAAATGTCAGCTGAGGTACAGTAAACACTGCAAATCATCTTTTTCCAAAGGGGCTCAGGGAAAAGCTCTGTCACCGGCTTGTCTGTGGATATTTTTTGATCAAAATTTGTCCAATATTCTTTTTAAAAAAAACATAATAATGTACAAAAGGTTGTAATAAATTTAATCGAACCATTTTCGAAAAAAAAAAATCGTTACAGAAGTGATTTTTTAGACGCTGAAACCTCCCCGTCTCCCCCCTAAACCTAACCCGATAAGGTTGATTTAAAATGCCACTCTAAAGAAAAACGAAAAAAAATCCGATCATTAAACTGAACAGGTTTGGCCACTATTTGAACCACAATATTTTATATTTTAAAATGCACTACTCATATGCGATGAGTTTTATTCTACTTTTTGATATAAAAGGGAAGAAACACTCCTAATTGAATGCATAGTTATCCAAAATTAAGAAAAAAATAATTATTACATTCATTTAAAATGAATTATTATCCTGGTTCAAAGCTATATTGCCATTTAGGGTATCTTTGAGCCCCTTCAGAAATGGTGTACGCAGTAAATTATTTTAATAAAAGTAGTGCAGCTTTAATGCAGCAAAATACATTTCTAAATGTTTAAAAGCTTCCTTTTTGTACTTGGCAACATTACAAAATTTCTATTACTTACAATATTGCATAAAAAACTGCAATGTAGGAAAAGCACTATCAGCAACTTCAAAAACATAACAACGTTCCAATACATAACATCTTTTTTTAGCCTACTTTCCCAGTAAAAGTCAGAAAGAGAAGAAAAACGCATGAAAGAAGGCTCAATGCATCTTAAAAATATCATGAAAAACAAAAAAAAAGTCAAAAATAAATAAAATAATTAAATAAGTATCGGAAAATGAAAAATTGGAAAGTAGGGGATTGAGATGGAGGAAAATGTCGGTCTGTCAGTCGATCTGTCTGCCCCCCCCCTAATAACTTTTGAATAAAGTGTCCGATTCGAACAAACTTTTTTTTGTTCAAAAGATCTCGGCGAGGACACCTCATTCCCATGTTTCACTTTTTTAATTGAATAATTTTTCGTTCAATTTTGAACAGTTCAAAAAAACTTAACATTAGCGTCTACGGGGAAATTCAAGGCTTTTCCGAACTTAGAGGCGAATTTGCTTCAAACAAGCGTTTGAATAAAGCTTTTGATGAAAAACCATGTACTTATACAAAATACCGTTTTGATTTGAACAATTTTCCGTTCAATTTTGAACTGTTCAAATCCCTTAACATTAGCGCCTACGGGGAAGCTGGAAGTCAATGTAGGTTATCAATGTATAACAAAGAGAATTATTCTAAAAACGTGAATGTATTGATAATGCCGTGCACCCCGTAATCGGCTATTTTTTACGTATTTTTCAACATCATTTGTCGAGATTTTGAAAATTATGTCAATCTCAAAATTTGTGCTGCTACAAGTAATTATATCAGTAGCTCATTGTCGCAAAAACTTTATCTGGTACAGGTTTTCTCTATTTTTACAGTAGTTTAAAAAATAAAAAGGTGCATAAATTCCTTAAGCACAAAAGTTTTGCCCAAAAGCGAGACAAAAGAAAGACATCAAATGTTAGAGAATTACCGTTGACATTTCGAAGCATTTTATACTTTTTCACTAATTTCATATCTTAATTCTAGACGACTACAGATAAATAGGCATTTTTTTTAATGCATAAAGAAGATATTATTATACGTTAAACGGATAACTGACCAGAACGATAATGTTAAAATAGTGGTGATTTTCTGTTAGCGGGACGTATGGGACCCGCGAAGCCCATCCATGTAGCCTTTTGTTACATATTATGTTACGAATAATAACCTATGCTCTGGAACCTTTCAGAACAACCAATCATCCATCTCCTTGCTGTATTTAATAAGAGTTTCTTTAAAATTATCGCCAACAATCATAAACATCACAACGAGGTTTCCATCTGAAACGTCGTTTTAATAAACTGAGTTTGTAGTAACGATAGGCTTGATTTGATATTTTCTTCCCTTTTCTGTGCTCCCCGTGGTTACTAGAACAATTTAAACACGTTTAAATTTTATATGTGTTCAGGCTAGCTAGAGTAATTTTAATACGAAGTGCAGACTTCGAAAAAAAAAAAAAAAAACTTTGAGCGCTATTGAGAAAAAATAAATTTGTTTGCATTATAAGAGCGAACAAAAGTTCATAATGATCAATAAAATTCATAAAAGCTGTAATTTGGTGAGTTTCGAAAGACTTGATCTATTATCCCAATACATTCACTTACTATCCCATTCTATCGATTAGTGTTGATGTTTTTTCATATAAATGCACTCCATCATACAAGTTCACGCAGATTGGCATTTCCCAGATAATTTAATCATTAAAAAAAACTGAATCTGCTCGAGCTCACAATGTTTATACGTTACCTGGAATTTTCACGACAAGTGTCTATAAAACCTTGGTTACATTATTATTACACAATGAAATATGTGTTTCTGTTTATCATGGGCTCAGGAAGGAGAAATTTGGAGGTCATCCACACAGAGCTCTTGGTTTTAGCATTATTGTAATATTAGTATGTTTATGTATCTACAAAAAATGTATGACTAATCTCTCCCCCTTCCCGAGGAAAAAACTCCGGATCAATTTGAAAAACAACATCTTAAAAATACTTCTAGCTGCGCAAGTATTAACTGCATTGTTTTAGAAAATACCTAGAATCAACCACAGATGTAGTATAACTAGATGCAAAACTCCGTAGTGACAGCTACTGGCCGCCATTGAATGCTTGAAACTTGAAGTAAAATGACAAAAAGAAAAAGTCGCTATATAGGTAGGCCGACACATCAGCTGAAGTTTAGACATTTTGGATCGGATTTTTCATTTTTTCACTATTAGGGTTACTACAGCAAAGTTTCGGATTTCGCCAAATTTGCCGAAAATAATATTTTATTTAATAAACGATTCACGTGCCGCTAATAATTGCTCACAGTGAACAATCACCAAACGCGATAACTCGCCAGAAAGTCAAACACGCACTCCGATCCAAAATGGCTAATCTTAAGCTGATGCGTCGACTCATATATATAGGGGCCTTAGTCAAGGCAGTTGTCGCATTGGACAGGTCATATCCTACGTAAATGGATGGGTCTCGGTTTTACTTCTTTCAACAGCCATTGGTCAGAGATAACAACTCCCCCAATAATAAATTTCAATTGAAAAGTGGCTCGAGCAGTGTAGCAATAAAGAATGCAAGGCTTGTCATTTTCACTTTTTCGTCTTCTCAACGCAGTTATTGCCGCAACTTAAATCCTTCAGGCCTAAATAATCACATGAAGAAAATATACTAGGAGTAAATGTTTTTTCTTATTGCCAAAATGTTGCTAAACACCAAAATATTGCACGCGTCCTTACTTCCTTCGCTACCTATTTTAAGGAATGGACCCGTTTTCTCAAATGATTGACAAGGTTCATTTATTCGCGGCCGGACTATAGCTAATACGAGCTCAATTTGAAACAACAACAAGAAATATTTCAATAAGTCTATCTGATGAAGCATAAAGTATCTTAAAAGTATTTATTGGGACTCCGTGGCTCCGCGGTAAAAGCTTCGCTTGGTAAACGGAGGTCGCGGTTTCGATTCCCACCGGCGCCCTGATGGGTGTTATTTCATTCCTTGTGTAGTAAATCTTTCTTATGTTGTCTTGTATGCAAGTACAATAAAGAAGTCCAACCTTACGAGGCAATGGCACCGAATCTTTTCTTAGTAGGTGCTAAGAACACAACAACAAGTGGACTTACGCAAATATTTAAAAGATTATATTAATTATAGAAACAAAAAAAAAATTGCTTACAGTTTTTTTATTATAGAGGCAAGGGCGCCCATATGCAAAATTTTAAGGGGGGCTTAGATATTTTCCCCATGTTTAGCAGGATATTTTTCCCGTAGAAACCGATTTCAGTACAGGTTAGAGTTAGTAAAGTTTGACATTTTTAATAACTTATTCATTAATGGCTGGAGAAGAAATGTTTTTACATTTTTGCAAAGAAAAAAGTACTTAAAGCGAGGAAGTTCTAATTTAAAGTGGGGGGGGGGCTTGAGACCCCCCTTGCCCCCCATATGGGCACCCTTGTATAGAGGGTTAGCATAAAAGAATATCCCTGTTTTAAAATTTTTTATTTCATAAACTATTACACTTAGCAATAAAAATTATTAATAAAAATTAAAACAAACTGAAAGTTTTTTTTTTTTTTTTTTTTTTTGCACTCACAAATGTTCGATGTGTGCGCCATTCGTAAGACGACATCTATAACATACATTTTGGAGTGCTTCACTGTCAATTTTTCGCAATGCTACACATATGCGATCTTTCAGTTATCGCAATGTTGTAGGCTATGGTGGTGTATAAATACTGTTTTTGTTTTGCGAATCCCCCATAAAAAAATCATATGGGGTTAGGTTTGGGGACGTGGCTGGCTAGCGCATAAAGGGTATATCATCACCGCCTACACGGCTAGTCCAGCGTCCGCAGTGCGTCAGTGGCACAGCGAAGCCCAGAGGTCTTGGTTTTAACATTGTTGCAAACACTAAAACAGTAATTAATACGCGTGTAAAGAACTGTTGCGACCAAAAACCCTTCTCCTGAAGAAATTTCTGGCTGCGCTAGTGCAGGGACATGCAGAATTAACAGTTACCTGCGTTAAAAAAATTTCACAGTTTATCTTCATTTTTATGTTAAATTTATAGTAATAAGTGTAATAGTTTATGAAATATTATTTTTTAAAGTCGGGATACTGCTTCATGCTAACCCAGTATTTCATTTACTTGATAAGCAGTTAAAACAAAGAGTTTGCGCACCGCATTTTCACTAAAGTGCCCTAAACAAGCATTATTTTTCGAAATTAGTCCTTATGTGCTTGGAATAGTAATGTTTGAACATTCGTTTGATAAAATAAATTCAAAAATTATTTTGTTTATCATTATTTTTATGTCTCATTTATAGTGGTAAGTGTATTAAATTATGAAATATAAATTTTCAAAACCAGGATATTCTTATATGCTAACTCAGTAGTTTCATTTTTAAATTCATTGTTATTTCAATTTAGAGCAACAACAATAATAAATACCGATAACGAGTTCTTTATCACTGTAAAACTTATCAAAAACTAACTTCAAATTAAAAACATTCTACAGTGTCGTAAAGTGCGAGCCAAAGCTTTTTTTAGGCAGCAAGAGGTGTATGCAATATGAATTTTCAGTAAGGGCTGTTGACTGCAGTCATTGAAATCGAGTAATTAATCTTCACTAAAAAAATAAGCGGGAAACTTGTTGAACAGTTTGACTTGTCGTTTATCTTAACTTCGCCACGAATCTTCTATTCACTTTTCTTCATCGTGAAGGGAGAGAAACTTGAACCGTTTCTTAAATACAGAAAAAAAATTCTCGATGTGATTTATGATGAGCAAAAAAGGGCTCTAGCTAGGTAGAGCTGCTTAATTTATCTGCGTGAATGATTATCAAAAATTTTAACTAGAAGCAATAAACATTTTCAAGTTTAAAAAAGGAATGGTCATTAGTTACCTTTACTTTTAAATTTTGAAATAACAGTAAAATGTGTTTATTTTTTAATATTTTACCAGAAGTTATATAATCTTTCGTTTCTGGTGTTTTTTTTTTTTTTTTTGAAAATTACTTAATAGCAAGTAAGAAGAAATCCGTAAAGTCAAAATCTAAACTTTAAATGGGTTACACGGGCTTCGAATACATGAACACGAAACATTTGTCTGAAATGTTATTGCTATTTGTACTGTTATTGCTTTGTTTTTCTCATTTCGTATCGAATAGTGCATCAATTTTATTCTGCTTCAAATTAAATTGTAATAAAAGTCATTGATGAAACGTTTCCCTGTTCATCAGTAAGTTGAAAAAACTTACCAATAACAGATCATTAAACGGTCACAAGGAGAGGCAAACCTTTTAAGAGTTATTTTTTAAAAATATCATAAGCTGATTATTCACAAATTAATTATTCCAGTGACTTTAGAGTAAAGTCACCTGAAAATGTCATAAATGCGTCAGAGCATGACTTCAATGACGAGTGGCAATTCCATCATTTTTTGATTAATTGCCTTTTATTTTTCAAATGCCTGGCAGTTGATCATTAGGTCGTTAAGCAACCAGATATCCAACTACTTTAGAATATAGTCTGCTCGTAAGTGCAGTGCAGACTTCTAGATGATGTCCGTTAATGGTCCAGAATCACAAAAAACATATAAAAAAGAGACAATCCTAAAACAAAGCAAATGAGCACAAAAGCAGTCATGTAAAGTAAACAATCAAATCGGAACCACATCAGTATCAGGAGAGTGCTAATGCCCATAGAGACTATAAGTGACGTAAATAACTTTTCCTTGACGATGTTGTGCTATTAGAATCCATTTTGTTTCAAGTTCTGTTCATGGGTTTTCGACGAAAAGAACTAAATTAAAGAGGTTCTGCTGTCTTTTAAGACCATTTATAATGCTCAAAATGTTTACCACTGCTGTCTTTTAGGAACCCTTATAAGGCTCGAAACGTCCAGATTTTTCGCTGATTCCTTACTGATACAAAGGGTTGATATAGCTTTACCACGGAGAGATGGCGGATAACCTTGATGCGAAAGCCTCATTTGTACAATTTCTTATGGATAGAATTAGCCATAAAGACCCAAATACTAAGAGTAGTTCATACTGATGTTTTCTATTACAAAATAATAGCAAACAACCTATTACAAATGATACAAATGATGTTTCCGCTTGAAGATCATCAGCCATCTCTCCGTGGTCAAGCTTTATCCAGTGCGTTAATTCAAACGTTTGTCATAACCTCTGTCAGGCTCCGAACCACCGAATGAATGCTCATAAAACGAATTGTGCGCTTTTTTGCCTGAGTCTTGTCGCAACTGAAAGGTTTTGGGTCAAACGCTTCTCCCTCACTTGTTAAATGGCACGAAAAAGTAATTTAACTAAAGAGACGAATTAATTAATGCTATGGAGAAAATATTTCGGTGCGAAAACTAACCTGAAAATAATTAATTTACATAACAAAATGTGTAAAAAATCTTTTTGACACGCATTATTGCAACCGAAAAAGAAGGAGCAACACTGGATGTTGAACATTCCTATACAGGTTGTTCCGTTTTAACTTGCAAAGCCTTTATTTTCGCAACCGTTAGTCCCAAATGTATACTTCCAATTACAAAAATGTTCAAAATCAGATGCAGAGTTAAGATATTGAAAGTTTTAAGTAACATAAAAAATAGTCAGAAATACAAAATTTAACTTTTTATACGGGCCCCAGGTCCCCTAATGTATATTCATACAAATAATAACCATTGAAAACTATTACTGACACAAAAACCTTGACATTTGTACGACCAAAACTCACGGAGATATGACAGTTTAAAGTTTTAAGGGACCATACAGAAGGTGAGTTTGGAACTTATCGCTTTCTAGAAGAATTACAGCTCATCAAAGAAAGAAAAACAAAATATTTATATTTTTCATTGCTATTCAAAAATAAATGCAAATATTATGCCGTGATACGCAAAAACACACTACAAAACCTCGAACAATTTCAAAAACCACACTCTATGCCACATATAATTTTAAAACCTTGTTAACAGCTATATTTTCCCCCAAAAGGTGTTATTGACGGCGAGTGAAAAGTGGGGTAAGTGTAAAAACGCTGCGTTTCATATCTCGGTGAATATTGGTCGTACTATTTCAATTTTTTTGTGTTGGAATTATTTTTCAATGGAGATTATTTCCCTAAATATAAGTTAGGGTGCCTAGGGCCGATATAAAAAGTTAAATTTTGTATTTTTTCTTTCATTTTTATTTTTGCTTCAAACAGTCAATATCTTAACTTAACATCTGATTTTGAACATTTTTGCAATTGGAATTATACATCTAGAATTAACGGTTGCGAAAATAAAGGTCTTGCAGGTTAAAACGGAACACCGTGCATATTCGAAATTTCAACTTTCTTCGACTAACCGCTTTCGATTTTTACGATAAATACGCTTACACAATTACGTACGTTACATTTAAACATCTCGGCAAAGTTCGTACAAACAAACTTGAAAATGATTAAAATTACGTTTTTTTTTTTTTTTTGGTCTACGCAAAAGTTACTAAAACATTAGTCAGAAATGATAATAATTAATTTAAATGCAAATTTAGGTTGAAATTTGAAAAGGGAGCTTTTGGTAAATACAATACCTCCTTGTTTCGTACGAAGAAGAACAATCACCAGTTACGAAGATATTATCTTTACTAATAATAAAGCTGAAAGTCTGTGTCCCTGGATGTCTGGATTTCTGGATGTATGTGTCTCTGGATGTCTGAATCTTTGGATGTCTGTTGCGCGCATAGCGCCTAGACCGTTCAGCCGATCTTCATGAAATTTGCACAGAAATAGTTCGTAGCATTGGGGTGAGCACCTCGAAGCGATTTTTCGAAAATTCGATTTTGTTCTTTTTCTATTCCAATTTTAAGAACATTTTACCGAGCAAACTATCATATCGTGGATGAGCAAATTACCAAATAGTTGTAACGTGGAACCGTAGCATGGGCGAGCAAATGAACATAACAAATTGACGAGAAATTAATCATCCATAATTTGTAAATATACAGGAGAATCAAATGACCTTTTTATTTTTTCTACTACGGGCAAAGCCGTGCGAGTACCACTAGTTGCAACAAAAGAGCTTAAAATAAAATCTTCAAAAGTCTTTCATTTTATGCTTTACAATCATTTATGAAGCAGGTCATTCGAACGATTCTGAAAAGGAATTTGAAGCCATTATTTCATTTATCCAGAGAAATCGATTCTTCCATCTTGTAACTATAGTCCCTTGGAATCTAGTACAAGCTCTGGTGGAATGAAACTAATTATAGAATTTGGGTCCATTTGTTGCTGCTGAGTAAATTGATGGCGAACAGTATTACAAAAAATTTGGTACCAAAGAATGCTACTTAATTTGTTATTTTAGGCATGATATTAAATAATCGAAAAGTATTGTCAATAAGCATAGGATCAAAAAATAAATAAATAAATAACTTCATTATTCGATTGAGAGCAGATAATTATAAGTTTTGCAATATAATTTTTAGCTGGGTATTTACTGCAAGTATTACCTTCGTTTCGTAATTTAGAGGATAAAGTGAAGAAATGATTTGTTTCTTCGAATATTTTGTACTTAGCTCAATTTAGCGTTCTCGAAATGGATGAGTAATAATCTGAAATAGATTTACATTTAACACATAGATATTTCTTTGAAGTATTTATGTAGAGATATTTAGGTTTATATTTTTAACTCTTTTTCGCAATACTTTATCGCAGTTCGTTAAAAACCCTGCTAACTGAGTAATAAAGTATTTTCATCTCAATAACAAAATTGGAATGTTTAGCGTCAGTAATGATTCACATTTTATCTTATTATTTCTTGGTTTGGAATCGTTGGAAATATTTCCCCATCTTGTATATCGCCATCGAAATATGGCGATAAAATGTCAATAGACAGTTTTGGTTCTCTCCAAGTTTAGTGTTTCAATATTTTTACAAAATAACATGAAATTGTTAATGTCACTAAACTAACAGAACATGTTTACACAAGTATTGTATCCAACGACAAACTGTAGATGAGGGGGGACCCAAAAGAAACCAAACTAATGGCCCACTGCCGATCCCAGATGCAATGGAGTGTTCTGCAGCTAGATGGCTTAGGTAGAGAACTTCATAAAACAGCTGTGCAAGTGGCATCAGTGTAGCTGATAACGTCTGATCTTAGTGATGGTTTTCTCAAGTGTTATTGCTTTCCGCTTGCGAACTCATTATGGAAGATTTAAAAGAACAAAGAGTTCGCTTGAAATTTTGCTTCTTGCTTGAAAAGTCGGCAACGGAACAGCTTACCCAATGCTTCAACAAGGTTTCAAGAACGATGCTATGAGCCGTACACACGTTTTTGCGTGGTTTGGGCGATTTAAATGCGGTGAGATGAGTGCTGAAGATCGTGCTCGTTCTGGGCGCCCTTCAACGTCTCGAAATGATGGAAACGTTGAAAGAATCCGCCAAAAAATGAACAAGAATCGTCATTTTACGATTGACGAAATTTCAGGAGAAATAGGAGTGAGTTGGAACTCGTGCGGGCGATCAGATGAATCGCTCTTTCACCATGAATAACGCTCCAGCACACTGAGCCTTCACTATTAACCACTACTTGGCCTCTCAGGAGTAGCCAGTCGTTTCGTTGATCCGTATTCGCCAGATCTAGCCTCCTGTGATCGTTTTCTGTTCCTGAGGGTGGAAAAAATTCTGAAAATGAAGCGTTTTGATGATGTAGAGGCTGTCCAAATTGTTTCGCAGACGGCACTGAATGTGATCAAAGTTGAAGAGCTCCAGAAGAGCTTCGAATAGTGGGAAAAAAAATTGACAAGTGTATTGCTTCTAATGGTGAATACTTTGGAGAATACTAAAGAAATTTTTTCAATAAATTGATAAATAAATATTTCAGAGCAAAAATCCGGTTTTTTTGGGGAGGTCCCCAATGGTATAGTTACACTAACAACCTAGTTTCAATCATACTTTGAAAAAATTTTCATGAATAACATTACTACATCGGTTTTTAAATGGGTAAGCTTTTGACTTCTGAAACATTTGCGCATGTGTCAAAGATTATTGCAGATCTGAAGTTCAGTGTCAAACTCACTTAAAAGTTTCAGCAGTTTTGTTGACAGTAGCCGTTTTATTAAATGAACCAACTACTTTTTTACCATGGATTGTATGTAATTTGGCAATCTGCCAAGTAAAGATGATTCCATCTGAACGAATCTAGCAGGGGAGAACGCAAAATAACGATGGGATTTTGATGCACGCGTTTTATGAGATGTCACTAGTGCCTTATTCATTTATTGCATTCCCTAAAATAAAATAAGGGGAAACAAAAATAGTTTCCATGGAAACAACAAAAAGAAAACTAAATATTTTCATTTCGTTCTGGAATGTAAAAGCAAAATGGTAAGCTCAAACCTTTGTTGTAAATAAATAAATCAATTAGTTTTTGCCGTGAGAATATAGACCGAATATACTTTAGATTTAAAAAATGTTGCTGTGAGCAGATTTTAATTTTTACAAAACTAAAGCTAAACAATAGAGAGACAAAAGCGCACATCTAAAACAAACCAACTAACATCACTATAAACTACTAGATGTGTCCATTTCCGCCTATAAACCGGGCATTAGCCTTTCCATGTAATCGATGGTCAAAAAGTAACTCCTAGGCATTAACGAACCAAAATTAATTCGACAATGAGAAAACTTAAGTTATCCATGCTATTATTCCTATACTGCCGTGCTAAGTGCAAAAATTGTATCTGCAACTGACTTCAAAATGAGAAATTCCCGTTTTAAGTTTTGTACCTAAATGTATTTGATTCAAATGAAACTTTTTCAAAAAAAAATTTTAAAAACATTTCTCATCAACAAATGACCATAAAATCAGTGTTGCCAGATTGTCAAATCCAGAATTCCCCAATTCCCTTCCAACTTTTCCCCAAAAAGCGATGTTTTCTATCAAAATTCCCCAAATTCAAAAATTATTTTTCCACTAATATTTTCATAAAATGAATCGTTTTCCTCTGATATTTTTGTCTCTTGAGAAAAAAAAAATTTCCCCAAATAGCCAAATTTTCTTATAAAATTCCCCAACTTTTTTTTTCTTAACATTTTCGCTTTTTTGAGCAATTACGATTGCTTATTGTTCTCACTTGACTGTTTTGATGTCCTATCTTTTTATTTTCCCACCGCCACCCTCCGCACCATCACCGTCGACCGGGTCCTCACGATGCTGCTCCTATAGCGAAATACGTCTCCAGGTTGCATCCATGTCCTACACACACGCGCATACATACACAGCTACACGCACACAAACACATACACACACATAAACCTAGAAGCACATACACATGCACACACACACATACATACAGACAACTACACATACACACACATACACACAACTACCTACACATTCATGCCTGCACACAGACACAAACACATATGCCTACACACACATACACATACCCCCCACACACGCATTCATTCACACAACTACCCATACACTTATGCTAGCACACAGACACAAACACACATGCCTACAGACACATACACATACCCCCTACGCACAAACACATATACCCCCACACACAAACACACACGCCTACATACACACACTCGTGATTGCGAAAAACATAATTTGAATTCAAGATGTCAAAATTCAAATTAATTTTTTTTTTATCTTTTTTTATCTTTACTAATAATAAAGCTGAAAATCTCTCTGTCCGGATCTCTCTCTCTCTCTCTCTCTCTCTCTCTCTGTCAGGATCTCTGTGATGCGCACAACACCTAGACCGTTCGACCAATTTTCATGAAATTTAAAAAAGAATTAGTTTGCGGCATGGGGGTGTGCACTTTTAGGCGATTTTTCGAAAATTCAATTTTGTTCTTTTTCTATTCCAATTTTAAGAACATTTTCCCGAGCAAAATTATCATAAGATGGACAACTAAATTAGCAAGTTATCATAATGTGGAACCGTAACGCGGGCAAGCCAATTGGCAAGAAATTCATCATGCATTATTTTTGAATATACAGGGGAACCAAAACACCTTTTAATTTTTCTACTACGGGCAAAGCCGTGCGGGTGCCACTAGTTATTAATACAACAATTAATGCGCCTGACCGAGAGATAAAAAAAAGCCAATATTTTTTTTTCTACTCGCATTTACTACTCTGCTTCTGTATGTACATTTAAACTATGATTTTTGCATATATTTATCTAAGAACACTCTTAATCAGACTTATTTTTGCCTGTTTCACGTATCAACTAGTCACTCACGCAGAACTATTAATGCGAATTCCGTAGCATAGTATTCCTTATAATGTAAAATGCGAATTCCATCAAGTTAAGCAAAGCTAAACCAACGCTGTTTGATACAAACAATATAACTACCAGATGTCAAGACGCGAATTTAAATACAAAATTTTTTTTTCCCGAAGTTTTTTTCCCCCAGGTTTTCCCCAAGAAAAAAATTGTTCCCCAAAGAATTCCCCTCAAAACCCATTTCCCCAAAATTTCCCCAGAGAGCACCAGATTTCCCCAAAATGGGGAAAATTCCCCCAATCTGGCAACACTGCATAAAATATTGTATTTGTGTAAAATATGAGACTAAGTACCACCTGATGACAATAACTCAATTTTGACAAATATTTTAGATACGACTTTTGTGCTTTGCGCGGCAGAATAACTATCCTGAAACCTGTCTGCATCTGGGTGAACCGCAACATACGAATAATAGTTAATATCAAATAAGATCCATTTTTGCTTATATTTTAATCAGATTAAATTTCAAAACGTACATGAAATTGTTATTTAATGTTTTACATCTCCTTTACATCATTGGGGTAGATTTTTTTATAATACATAAAATTGACCAAGCGATCAAATAATCTTTAAAAAGTTGTTTTCAAATTTTTCTAGGCAATGAATACTGTTAAAGCACTTATTTTCGCAAGTCCGTGCGAAAATTTAAGCCTCTCAAAATATTTTTTTTTTCTGTGAACTTTTTTAACTGTTGGCTAAGTTAGTATAAAATTCGCGAAAATGTTATCTCACGAAATCACTGTTGCCTTTATTTTCCCGGGGATTAAGACTAATTATTTCAAGGTATATTTAAGGAGAACAACCTTAAAAGAGCCAATCCAAATGAGCTTTTGGGGTGATTTTGGTACTTGATCTAAAGTCTAAAACTAGAGTAAATCTAAAGTGGCCTTATAGGTAAGGCATCAGGCTTGTGACTGGAGGGCCACGAGTTCAATCCTAGCTGGATCGAAGATCCACCGTCCTCATTAATGGTTTGCTAGGGGACGTTAAATATGCTCGTGGTCACAAAGTCCTCCAAGTGAAATGATACATCTGGGGGTGCCGGACCAATGGTTGCTCGGCTCCTGGTCGGGATCGGGGCGCTATCTTCAGGATCCCATCCGATTGGTTAAATCACAAATAATAGTAATAACGGGTGACCCTGGAGCCCTAGAGTAAAAAGTGAATCTAAAGTACAATAGACGACAAAAAAGTTTTTAAAAATATGCAGATACTACGAATCATCCTTCCGCGGCAGTACTGCAGACAAAAGAAAATAGTTGGGGGAACATTTCTTGTTTTTTAAAGTCTCACCAAAAGAAAAGGTTGTTTGAAAGCCTTTACATTACATTTTCATTATTTTTACAATAAAAAACAAGTATTTCGGGGAACGACGTCCTTCTGCGACCCCTCCCCCCTCCAACTACAACATTGCTTACAACTTGAAACCGATCTGAAATGTTACATTATTTGAACGAACTTATACTGGTACCAACTTTTTATATTGGAGTTCAATTTTTAACACAACACCAGAAAGCGTACCACAGACCTACGCACAAAATGAATATTTTCAATCAAGAAAACTCCGAATTGAAGAAAATTTTTGATCTCTTACTGACAAAAGAATTGAATGATATAATGATTTTTCGATTTAAATAAAATCTAAAACACGCACAAGATGTATAGCTTTTATGTATAACTTTTTCATTTCCGCTATAAAATGTATTCAGATTGCTGGAATCGAATGAAGAACAGAATGGTGCTCTCTTTCCGTATAATATAATTTCAAAAAGGTTTCAGAAGATTATATTCAATATAAATATTTTTAAAATTATTTCTTCGATTACACTTCGTATTTTTATACTCTCTTTCTCTAAAGGTATTCGGTATTTTTATGAGTTCAACGTAAAAATATTATATTTCAGCCATTACTTTTACTCTGCTTCAAAATTTTCTGCCTTTTAGTATGTGAGGGGGGGATTGAATTAATGCTAATTATAGCTTGATTCATTGTTAAAATATTAGAATTTTTGTTATTTGCGTTACATGAGATGTATTCTAATTTTGTATTCCTTCTTCCCAAAGCAGTTTCAAGTAGGAATTTTACAAGGCTAGAGAAATTGAAATATTTTTTGCAAACATATGTTTAAGAAAATCTATACCTTTATAAGGAGAATTTCTCAGAGAGCAGAATGCTTTTTCACGCTAAATTATTTCAATCTAATTTCTTGATCGAATCGTCTTTTTTTTTTTTTTTCATTTTAGTTTTTTACGGAGTGAAGTTTGCGCTTTCGTTAGTCAAATTATGTCATTTTTCAATACGTTTTCCTTAAAAATTAACTAAAAATAATGACATGCTTGTTTCAAGAAAGTTGTTCAGATTGTACATATGGTAAGGAAATAATCACAAATAATTTATCCTAATGCAGTAATAGAAACATGAACAAATTCTTTAAACTTTCCGAAATGTGTAACATTTTTTGACGATTTAATAAAATAATACCAATTGCTTATAACTATTAAAAACAAATTGTAATGCTAGTAGTATTTTAAAGTTCTACTGAATTTTCATAAAAGTAAAGAGTTTATAATCACAAAAATTAACATAAAAAGTAAAGTGTCTTTAAATTTTGAATTATTTTTAACGACAAATATAATTTTCCGAATCATGTAATAATACGCTGCTTACCAATAATTTTTGTAACCAACTGGTTTCTAAAGCACTTAAAATAAAAAATTAAAATTTTCAGTAGATAATAGTGAAAAAGTTTTTTGAAAAAAAAAATTAACTGACATTAAAAAACGATAAGGTCATGTTTATTCATTTGAACAAATAAATAAAAATTATTTCACTCACAGTTTACATCACAGAAGGCCCACAAGGAGTTATTATTCCTCAAGCAGTTCGACCAACGATGTCTTTTCCTTCTATTCTGAGGAAAATCCGAACCGACATCAGATTTTTCAAGTTTGTTGTCACTGATTCCAACGCCATCTTTCGCCTGGCGGCAGTTCTCTCAGAATTCTGCGGCGTGAATTTGAATGGGAAAATAAATAAAAAATTTATGTGAGTAATTTGAAATGTCAATATAAAAATTGTATAGTTAAATATTTAATCGCTTAAACATTGTAATGATTGCTATGACAAAAGAATATTTGAATGTAAATGAATTTTTTGAAGAATTTTAAATGTCATCTACGAATAATTATATTTATTGTGCAATGCAAAGTTCATCGTAAAATGCGTACTTATAGACGTTCTTAAATGCGATAGATTTTGATTGCAGAAAAATAATATAGTTAGATATTTAGTGAATTCTGCAAAGGCATTTATTAAAAATTTACTGCACTATAGTTGGGCATTTATCATTGTTTTTAAGATAATGTTTCTTGACATTTATCACTGCAATATGCGAGAGATTTAAAAATTTATGGCTCTTGCATTCCATAAATTTAACACATTTTGATACTTCATGAAAAGCGATGAACGGCATGTTAACTTAAAAATGATTTAACTTTTTGTACGAGTGTAAAAGTTAGTAAAGGTTTATATCAGTGCTAGACAGGCGCTTTTTTTCGCTTTATCAGAGCATTCATATTTAATCAAATTATTTGCTGATATTATCTGAGAAAGTTTTCTTATTGTACAGCACATATCTCCTCTTAAACAAAAAGAAAAGAAGATACCTGATTCTCTAAAATATCCGATTACTGTTTTTGTAATATGCGACAGCATTTTTTAAACTTGAAGAACTACCTTTTTAGCCTACTTTCCCAGTAAAAGTCAGAGAAAGAAGAAAAAAGCATGAAAGCAGGCTTAATGCATCTTAAAAAAGTCAAAAATAAATAAAATAAATAAATATCGAAAAATTAAAAATTGGAAAGTCGGGTATTGAGATGGGGAAAAATGTTTGTCTGTCTTTCGGTCTGTCTCAATAACTTTTGAGTGAATAGTCCGATTCGAACAAATTCTTTTTTGTTTGAAAGATCTCGGTGAGGACACCTCATTCCTATATTACCCTTTTTGATTTGAACAATTTTTCTTCAATTTTGAACAGTTCAAAAAAACTTAACATTAGTGCCTACGGGGAAATTCTAGGCAATCCCGAACTAGGAAGCGAATTTGCTTCAAACAAATTTGTAGGAAAAAACTTTTGATGAAAAACATGTATATAAAATATTTTTTTGATTTGAACAATTTTCCGTTCAATTTTGAACAGTTCAAATCCCTTAATATTAACGCCTACGGGGAAACTGAAAGTCAATGTCGATTCCGAACTTGATATCGGATTTACTTCAATCAAATTTTGTCGGGAATAGCTTTTAATGACTAACTCCCAACTTCGACTCCTAGAATTTTGGGGCACCTGACTCCGACTCCTGTGCCCGAAAATTAGTCGGACTCTCTCCGACTTCGACTCTGACTTCGTAGCTTTGACAAAAATTTATACACGAAGGAAAACTGGATATTCGACTCCGACTCCGACTCCTTTATCCCAAAATAAGTCCGACTTCGACAGCGCAAACATTGGAATAGTTGCGGACTTTAAGGTAAATGGCTGATTCCAAATCCGAGTCTATGAATTAAATACCTTTGGCTCCAGAATCTGACTCTTTTGTCCCAAAATGAGGTTCACTCCGACTCTGCAGCCATGGTTTTTACTGTGAAATAATTATTCTTAATATGATTTGTTTTTATTTTCCCTCTAAAGTTGTAATTTATGTCTTCAGTTTTTGGCGGAGAAATTCGAAGTCCTTTATGTTTCTACTTAAAGAAATGCGCAGGCGATTTTTTTTTTTTTTTTAAGTGGTAACTACTTAGGGAGAGTAAACCGATTTCTGACATAACGCATAACAACGCAACTCTCGTCTAGCATTCCTTTCGTTCGCGCATACGACAGAAGCGCGCATGCTCGGGGAAATTCTGTTTCTTTACTCTTTGGGTCAGCTTTAAGCGTTAAGTGATAGTAGAAAAAGTAATGAAACTAACAGAAGATGGATGATCGTCGCAACATAACGCAATCTCCTAACGAAAGGTGAGTTTAACAATATAATATAATGCCAATAGCATTGTAAACAATACATATTCAAAACAGCATTTAATCTTTAAATTTATTTTTAAAACAAAAACATTTTTGCGATTAGTTACACTAAAAATATCTCGCTTCATTTAGGGTTTTGAACTGAGATAAGGTGTACATATTTTTAAACGACCTTCATCCCCGCAAACTTCTCAATGCGGGGGTCGAGGAAGGCAGAGAAAACAAAAATAATAAATAAACATTTAATTTGTTCATCACAGAGTAAAATCTAAAATGTTTCGTAAGTTTGAGTGTTTCTTCTGATAAACGAAATATTTAGAAACGACGCGTCATTTAATCTACTGTTTTTGCGCCGGCATCAAAACGTATGTTTAAAAGTAGACTGAGTGGTGATCAAAGAATAAAATTATTTTTCATTTAGAGCAATTTTGAAGTCGGTTCTTTTTTTCTTTTTTTTTTTAAATAAAAATCTAACCAGCCTTTATCTCCTTTCTCTCTCTCTCTCTCTTTTACGTATTCATACCTTCAATATTTATTTACAAATCATTATTTTAGGGCTATTCAAATGGAAGTCTGACTTGAAAATGATGATAATAAAATTGTTCCATGTTTTAACCCCCTTGCAGTTGGACAGTCCCAGAATTACGTGTTAAATGGACGAGATATCTCGTCATAAACTGCAAGGTGGTTTTAAACGTATTGTGCAATTAAAGCGTCCAAATATAAGAGCAGGAGGCGTAGCAGTTTATCATAATGATCTTAATTGCATAAATACTGTCACTCCAAATATAGGATTACATCTTGGAAATGCTACAAGCTTTAATACGGCTACCCAGAACGATATTGGTGAAATGTGTATAGTGGAATGTCTCAATGAAGCAAAGCAACAAGTTATTATTGCCAACATATATGTATCTCCAAACAAAAGTATTTCAAGTATTATTCAATTTAATCATAAACAGATTTTAAACTATCCACAAGAAGGTTCTGCTTTAGTTAATGAAGATTATTATACAATTCCTTTAATTTTAACCGGAGATTTCAATGTTAATTTTGCTTCTGATCAAGCTGAAAATTTAGTATCGTTTCTACAATCCAAATTACAATTACAAATGATTAATAAGCCAGAAGAAACTCCACTACAAGTCACGAAACTGCACTTGATGCAGTCTTTGCAAGATTTTTAGATAACATGAAATGCAAAATTTCGTTGCTTATTATAGTTACCATAAGCCAATTGTTACTTTCATAGGATTAAATAATGATAATAATTTAATCCTATGAAAGTTATCACTTCTGCCGAGCGTCCCGTGATACAAATTTTTTTTTTTCGACAATGAAAATTATTTCTTTAAGTTGACATTTTATTGTTTTTATTTGTTTTCGAAATGACATTAATTCATTTTTTAAATTATTTTTTGGCAACAGGGGCAAAACAACGCATTAATTAAATTATTTTTTACGCATTTAATTCTTTATAAGAGCAAGACATATTTTATTTCTAGAAATTAGTATGAAATATTAAAAAATATATGGTAAAAATAATTTGCTATTTTAGCTAATTTTGAAAATTTTGATCTGATACTAGAAATTTAATACCAGAATACGAGAAAGTAGGCTCGTTTAGTTCTGGACAGAACTTCTTGTTTGAATTTAAATAATTAAAAACTTACTTTTTAAATTCACATTTTAACTGCGCTACTTTTCACGTATTTTACGAGTACACGCATCCATTCTTTTGCGCTGTTAAAAATACCGCTTATTTAATTAGCGTTAAAATAAGCAGTGTAGAGTCTACAAGGGGTATCTTTCTTTAAAGTATACCTCCGTCGCAATTTAGTCGCCACATTTAGGTCAAAATTGTTCCGCCACTTTTCTTCTAATGGGGCTGCGTGAGGCTATTGAGTAGTTTGCAGACCTAGTGCGATTTTCTGCCACGGCATCCAGTCTTTCTGGTGTCACCATTTAGGCGCGGATGTCAAAGTCACAGATAATTTTGAAGCTCAGTTTCCTATAGATAGAAGCACCTAGGCTCCCTTCGGTGCGAAACTGCACTAGGAATTCAAATTTGGTGAGGGTATTCAAAGCCAAACACATACAAAAAAGAGATCTTTTACATGTCGCATAATGCATAATTATACGAGTTGGGCTCTGATGATTTTCTGCATCTCAAACATCCACCGACTGCCCACCGCGGGAAACCAACGACAAAATTGTGGTCGGGAAACATGCCCCCTCCCCCCCCCCCTCCCGCGTTAAGTGGAACTAAAGACAAATTTCGCGCTTATGAATCAAAATTTCTTCATAAAATTACTAGAGTTGCTAAAGGTATATCCTAACCTGTTAGTGAGGGAGTATTACAGCTGAAACAGCATACAGTAATTGTTTCTAATCGGGTCCACGTCTTTGAGAAATGCCCAAGAAATTGACTTTTTTTCTGATGTACCTTTTTCTGAAAATCTATTAATGATAAAAATTATGAATTTTTTTCTGTATCTTAAGTAGACTGTTTTCTCTATACTGGAGTAAAATTTTACAGAAAGAAAACTTATTAAAAAAGAAATTCTAATGTGTAAGTCACTGTATTTTTTTCAAAAAATGTCATTTTGAAACACGAAATCAGCTCTATAAAAAATATTTTTGAATATGAGAAACAATTTACTTCAGTATATGCAAATTAGATGTTTGGAATAGGTGGTAAAATTTTCAAAGCCTAACACAATTTAGTTTCAAAAATACCATTCCAAGATATTGCAATATAAAGGAGAAAACGATACCTCATCTAAAGAGGTATACATTTTTTAAAGCCTTTTTTAACTTACTTCCAATAGGAGCAGGATCAAGAAGTTTGTATCATTAAAAAGGTATCGAAATGGGGTTTCAAAATTATTAAATTAAAAAATCGATTTTTTGAAAGTATTTAGTGTACTGACTCCCCTTAATGTAGCAAAAATACCCTGTTGGCCTGTAGGGAGAGGCTTTACAGGTTTTGCTGCAGGAGAGCCCATAAATTCATAGATCCGAGCCTGGGAATCTCCCAAGAGTTCACACAGTTCCAAAAAGTTCGTATGTCTTCATTATACCACAAATAACCAAATGTGGACAGTAGCTGAGAAAGGTTGTCTGACGAATCACCTTTTTGTCTACATTCCAACGACGAGAGTTGTGTAGATCACTGAATGCCAAATGAGACAGTATTATAGAGAAAAGGATGTAAGTGGACTTTCTAAAGTTTTGAGCAAAACGCTTGCATAATTCATGCGGGAGATAGGTTTTCTTTGAAAAGTGTTTTTTAAATCACGCTGAATATTAGCATCTTCCAGGGCTATTGTTTATTAACTCTTGCCACAAAACAGAGTTCTTTCTGCCATTTGCAATAGTTATTTCCAAATTTGAATTTTGGCAGTTGCATGGATGCTTCAAAAATGAAGCATACAATCATCTTCCTTTGCAACGTAAAGTTAAAACCTAAGAGGGGTCTAGAATATTATGGAGCTTTTTTTTTTTTTTTTTTTGAATTTTGGATTGGGTCCGCTACCTAAGGTTGCCACTATAGTTAGGGAAAATCTAACTTAGCAGCATGGAGAAGGCTACACGGATCCACGAATCCTAATTACAGTATTACGACACTGCCAGGGCAGGTTGACCCCAACTATAGTGTAGTCCAACCTTGAAACAGGAATTAGTAAATGGAGGAAGCAAGTGCAATCATTAGCTTAACAAAAGCTGAAGCAAAGACCTCAAGTCACGTGACTCAACAACGAAGAATGGTTGACACGTTTTGCATGCATGGTTGCCAACCTTGGAGAAACAATTTGAGGAGCACCTGTGGTGATTTTGACGAGCAATTTAAAATAGTGCGGAGCAGTTCGGTATTTTGTGTAAAAATCAATAAAAATAACTGAAACCACTGATCTAAAATTGTTTTATAGTTTAATAAATCATGTTAAGCACGGGTTTAAAAATAACTATCTTTAAATTAATAAAACAACTTTAAACACTATTTCAATCTTTGAGTAAAAGTATCTTAAATTTCCCATATTTACATGTTTGTTATGATAAAATAGCAAAATGTAAGCTTGAAAACTCTCAGCCGGGAAATGCGGAGCAAAAGAACTTCTTTGCGGAGCTGCGGAGTTTCGCCATTTTTGCAGAGCAACTCCGCAAAATGCGGAGCAGTTGGCAACCCTGTGCATGTAATTAGCGAGAGAAACCTGATTTCTTCCAACGCTTTGTGTTAAAATTAATCACGTGACTTGAGTCTTTGCTTCAAGAAAGAAAATCTTCACTCCCTCCATTTTATCTCTTCTGAACACTGTTAGAAAAATTGTGTTACCTTAATCCATAAAATCGGTGGCAGCTTAGCTGCCTCTACTGCTCTGGAGTAACTTAACTGATATAACTGGTGTAAAGTTACACATCGCTTGTGGAAGGTTACACCATGGTAATGTAACTATAGAGTAAGGTCTCACTCGTTTTTGCGTAAGGTTCACCAGAATTTTCTGTATGTTTACAGAGAAATTGCTTGAAAGGTTACACATTAGCAAAAATTAAGTTTTTATCTGACTTTCTTGAACGGGTACTCATTTTTGACTGTAAATATACTAAAATTTCAAGTTAACCATTCAGTGGTTTAAATTATACAGATATATTAAATGATTAAATAATAATTTCTTTCTATAAGTTTGAAATTGAAATTACAAAAATAATGTGGTAGGTTACAATGCTTGAAATTTTGTTATAACAGTATAAAAAAAAATACAGTATACATATCAAGTTTATGCTTTTTAGCCCCCAGACCAATGTACACCAAGTACTTATTTATTTTAATGAACAGATGTTTTTATTGCACAAAGAGAGTAAATGATCTGAGTGGTGTGCGAACCCATACCACGAATATTAGACAGTTTGCAGAGCTAGAGCTTTTACCGCTCGACCACCAAGGACGGGTTCCGTTTCGCTAATAAGAGTTTATCTGCTCTGCGCGGATTCTGACCTTTACGCATGCGCTTTGAATTCTACTGAAACCATAGTTCAAGGTTCCTTCAACAATTTAAGTTTTTTAAACAATGATGGTACACACTTCAGATTTCGAGTAACATTATATCCATTAATGCTGGTAACATTACACATTTTTTTTAAATTTTATTTATTATTATTTTTTTTACAGTGAATGGGTTTAACATGCGTTTTCTAACATTATTGTTAAGAGGGTGTTGCCTTTCATTCAACATTTTCATGACGAGTATGCTGTTGATATCTCTATTCCTCAAGTTGAGAACTATCTTCAGCGACCTGTTACCATGTAAGCAATTTATGAACCCTCATTACATTTCGTTTGGCCTGTCTCATCATTTGATATGAGTTCAGTCGATAATCTGTCAGCAAGTTGGGACATTAGGATAAAACGCCAAAATCAATATTCTCCTTAGTTTGAAGGATTTTTGTTATTAAATAATCATTGAGTGGCTTAAACTGGATGTAACTTATCTCACAAGCCTTGCCAACTCACTTCCAAACTGAATCCAGATGGTTATAAAGCTTATAGGATGAGGTATATGTTATTAAAGATACTTTTAATGACTTTTTGTGGTATGACTAATGTCTGGTTCCACTGAGCTTGTGAATTTAATTTTAAAAAGGAAAAATTAATTAAAAAAGCAATTGAAAAATCTGTAAAATGATTTAATTAGAAGAAATGTGTTTTTTAATTTCTATTAAAATGAATTATGCAGCAAAATAAATTAATCAGTCGAAAGTTTGTTTTTCGAAAAATTATAAGTTCAATCAAAAGCAAGCTGACACCTTTTTAATAATCTTTACTAATAATAAAACTGAAAGTCTCTCTGTCCGGAGGATGTCTGGAGGATGTCTGTAGGATGTCTGTGACGCGCATAGCGCCTAGAACGTTCGGCCGATTTTCATGAAATTTGGTACAAAGTTAGTTTGTAGCATGGGGGTGTTCACCTCGAAGCGATTTTTCGAAAATTCGATGAGGTTCTTTTTCTATTCCAATTTTAAGAAACAAAACTATCATAAGATGGACGAGTAAATTACGAAATTATCATAACGTGGAACTGTAACATGGGCACAAGCCATTTGGCGAGATACGAAATTATGAGAACGTGGAACGGTAATATGGATACAAGCCAATTGGCGAGGTACAAAAATATCATAACGTGGAATCGTAACATGGGTACAAGCCAATTGGCGAGATACAAAATTATCATAATGTGGAACCGCAACATGGGCACAAGCCGATTGGCGAGAAAATTCACAATACATTATTTGTAAATATACAGGCGAACCGAAAGACCTTTTAATTTTTCTATTACGGGCAAAGCCGTGCGGGGTACCACTAGTTGGAAATAAAAATTGAAATAGTCTATAACAGCTAAAATTATAAGAAGGGATATTATTCGTATAACTAATGGATAAACAAAATCTCTTCATCAAATCATGTTAATGAGACTTTTTTAACAATTCAAAGTAATTAAACGTTAAAGCATGTGGGCGGTATTCAAATATTTTAAGCACAAAAAATTTTTTTAAAAAAAGCTCTAGAAGTAAAAGTTTAAAATTAAAAATGATGAAGAATGGATTTTTTCCTTCGTCCTTTTTATCAGGATAAAATACTTTAATTAGTCCCTGAAAAGGGAAAAATCTGTAAGAGAAGAACGTCAGGAGAAAATTATGTAATTTCAAATTAAAGTCATTTAAATTCGCACTGCGACTAGAAAATCATTCTTCCGGAGCATATATTGCCTCTTTATTAGAGATTTTTTTCTCCAATATTGACTGAAAACAAAAAATAAGAAATAAAATAAAATAAACGAGTGTTTTATGACAATAAATGTATGTTTTTTAATTTACATACCTGATATTTGGTTGTATTCTGATATCTGAGCTTTCAGATATTGATAGAAATATAAATGCTGGAACTGTATACTACGAAAATATAATCTATGTATGAAATATACGAGAACTGCTCTTGAGTACTATATCTTAATGAACACATCTGAATTGCTGCTTATTTTTTATATGTAATTCTCGTATAACCTAATTTAGAAAATGTCCGGTCATAGCATAACGTGTTCAAATTAAGTACTCATACATATACAATACAGTCACATGACCGTATTGATTTTTTGATTCCAAATTATATTTACCTGTTAATTTGCTGTACTTTTCAATTAATGTGTAATAGTTTTAAGTTTTATTTATAAGAACACTCGCCTATTAACTACTGGTTTCCATCAACAGATTCAACAAAAACAACGACTAATTAGTGAATAACTCCGAAACAAATTAATCTATAAAACAGTAGTCATGGTTTCGTTCCAAATGGAAAAAATGAATTTGTAGACTTGTATAAAAGTGTATTCACTCTTTCAATCTTCTTTCAGCATGAAGTATGCTTTAAGCTCAAAAATGGTTTTTTAATTTGATGTTTTATGGCGGATACAGAAGAACTTTATGAAAATGAATTAACCGAAGAGATTGGGACCGGACCTCTTTCGGAAAATCGAAAATCCTGGAAAGAGGTACTAAAAAATGGCTGCCAGAAAAAAAAACAGCAGAAACTTACTGTCTGACCATCGATTACATGGAAAGGATAGGCTGATATCCGGTTTGTATCAGGAAATGGACGTATCTATTAGTTTATAGGGATGTTAGTTGGTTTGTTGCAGATGTACACTTTTGCCTCTCTATTATTTAGCCTTAGTTTTGTAAAAATGAAAATTTGTTTTCAGCAACATTTTTTAATTCAAAGGTATATTGATCGGTGTTCTCACGGCAAAAAATAATTGATTTATTTATTCACCACTAAGTTTTGAGCTTATCATTTTGTTTTTACGTTCCTGAACGAAATGAAAATATTTTATTTTATTTTTGTTGTTTCCATGGTAACTATTTTTGTTTCCCCTTATTTTATTTTTGAGAATGCAATCAATGAATAAAGCACTGGTGATATTATACAACGCGTGCATCAAAATTCCATCGTTCTTTTCCCTTCTCCCCTACTAGATTCATTCAGATGGAATCGTCTTTACTTGGCACATTACCAAATTACATACAATCCGTGGTCAAACAATATCTCTAACCTTAAACAAGTCAACATTTACAAAATGAGTACTACAACAGATGCTTTGAGTTATATTATTGTAACTATAAATAAATTGGTTCATAATTTGTCATAGTAGTTATAAGTAAAATGTAAAACTAATAATATACAATATACGTAGCTAACCTCTATCTATAATGTGACGTTAATAAGAGAACTGCATTTATTGTTCTTTAAATCAAAACATAATGCGTAGTTAAAAAATAATCATTCAACAGAACAGTACTTTGTTTTCAGATACAATCGGTTTTTGAATTTATTGAAATTCCTTAAAATATTAAATTTTAAAGTTCATAAAATTTATTTATTGGTTCGAGAAAAAAAAATGATATGAATGCATGACTAATTTGTGTTTGTAGTCAAAAAAGTGGAGTGACGTCACTGGCAAAACATCGATGGCATTTGTAAAAAACACGGAAATCTTTAACACACGTTAATAAGTGGGTCAGTGAATTCTTTTGGCACTGCCGCAATGCGTTAAATTACTGCTAAGATTTCAAAACTGTCAAACCAAAGCCAATAGTAACGAGAAATATATATATATATATATATATATATATATATATATATATATATATATATATATATATATATATATATATATATATATATATATATATATATATATATATATATATATATATATATATATATATCGAGTTTTTACTTCCAGACACCGTACATCGTTTCTCCTAGGTTTGCAAAATATTTTTACAGTAAGGTAGCACTAAAATTGATCTTTTTAATTACTTCATATCATCTAAAGATTTTACATTGAAAAGAATGAAATATTGCTTTAGAGACTTCACCTTAATTGTACGCTTTTCTTAACGTATCTCAATCGTGTGCATTTTTTTTCCGATAGTCTTGAACTGTCTGTAAAATAAAATTGCTTTTTGTGTCTCCTATTTGGTAAATTGATTGTGAAATTCTTCGATTAATTGTGCTCTTCTTTCAGTTGTATCATTCACAACTTTCATTATTTTAACGATATCTTTTCCTTTTAAATAGCTTCCTTAATTTTTGCCGTGAATCAGGATCGAATAGGAAAACATCTTTTGGTGTTTGTAACTTATCAAAACAGTTTTATTGACTTGCAATTGATTCTAGAAAGACGAAGATCTTTACTAAGAAAGTATTCCAAATCATCTACTGTTATGTGAAAATTTTTAAACAGGCATCACACACGTCTTCCTAATCAGCAAGCATTTTTTGGATTAGTCTTTTCCTATCTTTAAAGCTAATTCCTTCATCTAATGCGGAAAAAGCTACTAGTTCATCCCCTAAATACGATAAGTGATTTATGAATTTTCTGATCACTGCTTCTGCTTCATGCTTGTCATCGTTTTGTACGCTACTAGTTTTTTAGACACATTATATTATTTAAAGGATCCTAGATTGGGTTGCTGCGAAAAACTATATCTTCATACAGCATTTAACTGTAAAACAGCATTTACTGGCTTTCTCTTCATGTAAGGTCAATTTAAATTGTTTCCTAATTATATAAATTTTCAAACCAAAATTCCTTTTACTATTCATCTGGCTCAGGGATAAGCTCCAGATTTCCGAAAACATATCCCTGTATGAGGGACTTTACCAGGAAATATTATTACAAGTTATGAGAATTCTCTGTAATATTTCTCAACTCCGCTTTTTACGAACAGTAATAAGTCATCAACTTCGTCTTTCAGAATTTAAGTAGTATGTTCATTTGATTGAAATATCATAAGTTCAGAATGATGGAGATCTTTTCACAAAATTATAAAATAATGGAATATCGGGTCTAGGACTAAGAAAGACAAGAACTACTTTAAAGACATTCTGCAGTACGATTTCAAGTGCATGATGATGGCAATCCAAATGTAATATGTCACTGTTCAGCTTTTGCTCTAAAAAATTGCATGCACAATTTAAACGGCTGGTATTGCAGCCGTTGTATCAAGCCCTACAGCTTGAACAGTTAGCAATAAAGAGCAATCGTCTAAGATATTATATACAACTGAAGAAATATCTCTGTAATTCATAGTAGCTGTTCAACATTGGGATCTGTAACTATCACAGTAAACCTCTCTCTCTCTCTCTCTCTCTCTATCGACGTCTTTTTCCCAGTTACATCTGGATGTATATATAGCTTTGTATCCCAGTGAATACCTAGAAAATCAAAATTTAAATTCATGAAATTTGTTTTTACCCTTTCGAAGATTTTCTCTTGCTCTCTTAGAGATGTACGATTGATCACAAGGTCATTTGGATTTCAATTTACTACATCTACATAGGCTCTCAATAAATGGACAGCATCTTTGTCCCTAATATGGCATTTGTCTAACAGTGATGAAAGGCGAGCAGATATCAATAGCTGTCAAGTTTTTTTGCGTTGTGGTAGACCAGATATAAGAAAAAGGTTCATCAGATTAGGATAGATACCCATTTTGGTTTCTAAATCTTGTGAATTGCAAGTAGAATATGATGATAATAAAGAACTCTGTACTGAAAAAAAAATAATTTAATGTATAGATTTTTACATTTTTCCAATCTGGAATTGTTTTTAAATTTATATTTTAAATGTAGAAAATACAATATATTTCTATGTTAGAGTAATCGATGATATTTCAAAACTTATATTTTTAAGGATTAAAAATTGCATAAACATTTAAGTATACATATTTATAACTAAAGAACAGCGAATTTAATTATAATTTCCATTATATTTATAGCATTGAAACCTAATGACCCTATTTGCCACACCTATTACATACACAGGAAATTTTGTAAATCGACACCCCAAAAGCCTGGAGGAGGCAATTTGTTGTTGTCAAGGATCATTCATTAACGGCCTAGGCCATTCATTAATGGTCTTTCGAATCCCTTGTGTCCATTTTGGTGAAAAGAAATGTTCGCCTGCTGCTTGGTTTAGAACGAGAGCAAAAAAGCGATATGCTTGACCCAGTCATTGGTGTACATGTACCCTCTGTAACATGTAAAATTTTACAGAATTAGAGTGAGAGAATGGTCTGTCTGGAAGTTGCCACATTTATTGAGGTTCAAAATTACTTTAAATATGATACGTAAGAATATTTTTACATAAAAATGAGGAAAATCCGCAATTTTTTCTTCGAAACTCAAAAAAAAGGGGTCCCACGGGTTAATATTCATGGATTGAGTTAAAATTTTGCAATGATCATTCATTTGTATGATGGAGCAAATTGAGGGGGCGTCTTGTATAATATCTACATTTTCAAAAATAAGGACCACCCCAATATATATATATATATAGATAGATAGATAGATAGATAGATAGATAGATAGATAGATATTATACAAGACGTCCCCTCAATTTGCTCCATTATACAAATGAATGATCATTGCAAAATTTTAAGTCAGAGCAATTTTGCATTTGGTATGATCATATGTTACTTCAAGTGCTTTAATTGTATACTTTATGTGATTGAAGTCATCTTCCTTACTTCGTTAAGTGTTCTAGATTACATTCAAGATATCCAAGTAAAAATTCTAGCATGAAATAATATCATTGACACATCTGTAACAAAATCTTCTAAGATTTTATTTTTAATTCAATTCAGTTCAACACTGATTTCTTTTGGGTAATTTCTACTTTAGCATTAACTTCATTTTACATAGCATCCAGCAACACCATCAGTCTTTTGGGTGATATATTGACATCTATCATATGAAGCTGAACAAACAAGTCCTAATCAATGTTCCATGTGATTAGAAAATATACTTGAGAATTTGATTCTGAAATGCTGAATTATTGATGACTATTCAAGTAGCGATTTCAGAAACATATGAGTGTAAGAAACCCTGGAAGTTTTATGTGCAGGCTCCTAAGCTATCAAATCTATACAAATTGTGAAAAATTGCATTTGACTTGGACTTTTACTTTTTGAAATTAATTTTAATTGAACTTCAGATGTCCAAATCTTGAGAAAATATACTACTTAAGACATCTACTAGACATGGTAAAGGGTGTGTTTTTACAGGTATAGAACTTTAAGTTGGCAACACTGCTTGATATGTGTGCCATTTTGATAGCTGTCACTTGTTTTGTGTTCAGTATGGTTAGCCATTTCATCATGAATAGACAACAACGCGGTGCAACATGCCACACAGCGCGTGTCACAATTGATTTATTAAAAGAAACGTTAGGTGAACGAATAATTTCGCGTAATGGACCCGGGATTCGCCTGCGAGATCATGCGGTTTAACACCGCTGGACTATTTTTTGTGGGGCTATGTGGAGTCTCTGGTCTGCACCCATAAGCCACAGACGAATTGACGCATAGGAAGAGAATATTCGCTACCTTATTACTGACATACGGCCTCTATTGCTGCAAAAAGTGAGAAAATTGGACTTTCCAATTGGAGTTTCTCCGAGCCAGTCGAGGTGGCCCATATGCCAGAAATCATATTTAAATAAAAATGGCAATGAATCATCTTTCGAACAAAGCAACATTCATGGCAATTAACAACATTTAACTGTGTTTTATTTAAAAAGTTCTCTACCTCTAAAAAAACACCCTCTAGATCGCTCCTTGACAAGCAAAAAAAGATAATCATGAGTTCCAGAAATTCACTACAACCTCCTATTATCTTTGGTTTAATTTGTTCCAGTTATTTATTTGCAGAGCTGATTGCCAATATTCATGAAAACGTTTAAACAGTCAAATCTTCAGGAGAGGATGTAATTCTCATGCATTCTTCAAAGACAGATCTAATTATTTAAATCATAATTTGATGTTTTTTTTTTGCATATTGCAGACGTTTATTTAGCGTTTTGGGACTAGTGTTTCGGCTGGTATTAGCAAAACAGTTTGCACAAAGACTGCGATATCAACATTGTTAGACCTTTAGCCTGACCTTTTTCTGTAAAAACTACATGAAGTTAAGAAATTCCTTCTGCAGCAACTAGATAAATGATCAAGTTTCTCTTTTTCAGTAGGATTAGTGATTAATTTTCCATTATTATTACAATTTATTAAATTTGCTACATTTTTAGAGCAATTAAGTAAGCTTTACTGCTATAGTCTAATAATTATATTATCTGAAATCAATCAGAATCAGATCAAGTCTTAATATTTTTTTTAATGCACTTAATTAAAAATAACTAAATTAAAGTATCAATTAACCAACTTCGGTTAAATGAGGGTACAATTGAAAGAGTTTCGGATATTCAAGGTTAAACTGTACAAATTTTAAAGGCTTTAAATACTATGATGGTTAAAGACTTAATTTGAAACATTATTTGGAAGTAAATTTTAAAAAGTGTCACATCATCTAATAGTTGCTGGATGTAAATTTAAAAGAAAAAAAAACTTATTGTTTCTCTAAATTTAAAAAAAAAATGAAAGAAAGAATTTTGGCCTAAAATCTTCGCACCATATACAATTAAATTATTTGTGATATTTTTAAATGAAAAATTTATTCATTATGTAGACTTACGAATGGTTTTTACTACACGGATTTCTTCGCTATAATAGAAGAAATATGATATACATACGTATTATATAATTAAGAACATACAATAGATAAATATAAACGACTAAGAATAAATCCAATCATGAATAATAATTATTTGGAAGGTGAGATGGATTCGGGGTAATTTTGAAGCCTAATTAAATGTACCTTTACTTGTATCGACGCCGCGTCAGTGTTTATACATGTTATGATCGATCAGTTATAGCAACAATTAACGAACAATTAGGAGCTATAATCATTTTGATAAATTCTGGGGAAAGAAAAATTTTTGTATTTATCAACATTAACATTTTAAACTAAAAAATGCATATTTTGCTTTTTTGAATATATGTTCTCCTTAAAAAAAGAAAAATAATTTTTAGAGCATCTGTAAATGCCAATTACCGTAAAGAAATATGTTTAAACTCATGTCGCTTAGTAAATCTGATAAGACTTAACTGCCTTAAAATTTCACTAAAAGTAATCCCATAAGGAAGTTTAAATTTCGAAAGCAATTTGAAGAATATTTAATTAAAGCATTTGGACGCACAGTGAAAACAGAAATATCTCTTCGTTTGCTAATGCCGCTTCTTTTTCGCCCACGTAAAACAAATGCTTGGAGCAGGACGCTGAAGAGAAAATTAATGATTCTTCTAACAGTGAAGTGGGAGTAAATCTGTTCTTTTGAATTCAGTAAAGGCTTTCTATAGAAAATAAAGATACAGTTCTATTTAATTTGTTATGACATAGTTATAATTTTAAAAATTTGACCTTCATATGAAGTTGAACATAGCTTATGTGTTGAATATAAATAATCGTAAAATTCTGATTTGCTACAAGTTCACGTAAAAGAGCTTTTGCGTTGAAGCTGTGACCGTGACAAAAAGGTTTATCAGAGAGATTTTATCGGTCAATGGTTTTTCGTGTTGCCATATTTAGAAGAAAATACATTTATGTCGGCTGTTATGAACAGTATTCAGGCGTCCCTCGTATAACAGGGTTAATTCGTTCCGTGTAGTATCAAAACCGTGTTATACGAGACTTTTTTAAAAATAAATTTTTATCTTTTTTTTTACAACATAGTAAAAATCATGTGAATATGTATCGTGTTGCATCAAAACCGTGTTTCGTGTTGTATAGAAACCGTGTTATACGATATTTAGAAATAATGTAAATCAAGGGATGCATACCGTGTTATATAGAAACCGAGTTTCATAAAAACTAAGTAAAAACTTATTAGAGTTATCAAGCATTAACAGAATGTATTAAACAAAAATGAAATTCTCTCTTTTTTTAAAGATAACATTCGTGTGATATCAAAACCATGAAGTGTTAAATTCAAGTTTCGTACCGTGTAATATTGAAATCGTGTTGTACTAGTATCGTGTTATACGAGAGACGCCTGTATATAAGAATAGTCTTTAATATAAATATCATTTTCTGAAAAAAGAAAATTTAATTTAGATGTCTTGGATGGAGTAATAGGGTACAGCCACATTGAAAAGGCGAAAAATTAGCAAAAAATTCATTGTTGTTTTTTCTTTAAAAAATTGCGTTATAGAAATTGGACCTTTGTGCCGTGAAATAACAGGAAATAATCGATGTTTTGTTGCACAAATATACAGATTACAGCTTACACGTGCTTAAGGATTTCAAGGAACCCCTTTTTCAATTTAAATGTGCGAGCTTTTGGATATACAGACATCTAGTCTTTACATTCAAAAGCTTACAACTTTGCATTGAGAAAGGGTTTCCTTGCACCCCGAAACACATGTATGCAGTAATCTGTATATTTGCGCTTCAAAACATTGGTTATTTCCTGTTACTGTCTCAATGGTACGTTTTCTACGCTCCAAACATTGACATGACTTCTACTTTCAAAATACCTCTGCATTGAACGCAAATATATTATTCGACATGAAATATCCAAGTTTCGAGTCTTGTTAATTTCGAGTGTGGAGCGGATTATTGAATTTATGATCGAAACTCTTGGAATCCATTGAATGGTTTTGCATATTAAGGCTTTATTGTACTACGCATTAAGTCTTAGCATTGTAGAGATGAATTGCTACGAATCACTTTAAGCAAATTTAAAATTAATGGACTTCATTTTCTTAAGACAACAATATTTTCTATCAAATTGGCGGCTCTGGGCTCTCCCACTATTTAACACATTCTCAGATAGACCATTGTATTTATTATAACATTTGTATATTATATAATTAGTACAGTGACACACTTTTTTTTTATAGCCAATGCTGTCGTTTGACTATAGTTTTGTTATTTTTTAACATATAGGTTATCACTAGCGCCTGTCTCTAATTTTGAAGACAAATTTTATTTCTGTTAAAATTGTTTCTTTTATTTTTTGCGTTATTTTTTTTCTTTTACACGCTTTTTAATTAAATTTAGTCCTAGTCTTATCTTTAAAAGCTTCACATTTTTCAATAATCCCTGAGCGAAATAAAAACAAAAGAAATTGATTTAAAAGATTATGTTTCCGTCAATAAATACGTACAAGAATTACCATGCCTGGCATTTAAAGGATTAGTGAAAAAAGAATAATATTTTATCGCCGTTTTTCCGAATTAAAACACGCAACCATAAATAAACTCAGTTGTATTTCTGTACACTTGACAATTGTTTCAATTTGATTTAGCATCTTTCTTAATGATTAAACATCGAGCAATGTTAAATTTAAAAACGTTAACAGTATAAGAATATTTCGAAAAACTGCTTTAAATGGTTGGCTACAAATTGTCTGATAGAAAAAAACTATGTGAATACAAATATTGCATGTTCAAGCGATAACACTTGCACATTGTTTAATATATCTGGTTGTACGGTTTATTAGACAAATTACTTCTCACATTATTTTTACCAACTCAGAGGTGCCCACCTGGGGGGGGGGGTCATAGCGCAGACGCGCAGACTACGCCATTGAAATTTTTAAGGGGGCTAGTTCTAAGGGGAATTTTTTACTTTTTGGGGAAGGTATTGCTTTTTAGGGGGGGGGGGTCTTTGTGATATTTAGGGGGAGGGGTGCGCCCTTGTTCTTCGGGGAGTGGGTAACCCTGACCAACTTAATGTTTCGTTGGGACTTTTGCCTCTCACACAGAACTGATTCACTGATTAACGTGAACGCTATTAAATTTTGCTAAAATGAGTGCAGCCTCAATAGGTGCAAATAAAAACGTCATCAGTTTTGGGGCCATTTCCTCCTTTGTCAGGGCTTAGCTGAGAAATGAAAAACACTGCAGAATTTCTGTTTATGCTATGTTTTCCATTTCTAAGTCTTAACGAATATCATATTTTGTCCCTTTTAAGACTCAAAAGAAATCAGGTTAACTTATATTTTTTGAATTTATCCCCGGTGGTCTGGTAATGGCTAGATTCTTCGAATAACAGCTTTTTTTTTTTTTAAATACTTAGCACTTTTCAAAATGCACTCAAAAGAACAAAATACCTTTTCTGGGTCAGAAAGGACAATATTTAAATATTCCTGTAGTTTTCAATTATTCCAAGAAAATGACTCTACAAACGGGAAAAAGTGCGGCTCAAATCAGGTAGAGAATTTTTTATAATTATCTAACTTTCTGTCATAAATTTGAGCATTGAAACATGCATATGTTTCTGGGAGAGTTTTTTTTAATGTCTTGAGCCCCACTTTTCCTCGTGGTAGAGTCATTTTCTTGGAATACTTGAAAACTACAGGAATACGTAGTTATTATGCAGTAAATATTGTTATGTAGTAAATATTGTCCTTTCTGACCCAGAAAAGTTATTTTGTCCTTTCGAGTGTATTTTGAAAAGTGCTTAGTATCTTTTTAAAAAAAATCTATTATTTTATTCTTTTTAGTGTAAATGTAATTCAGAAATAGAATAAGGTTACTATCACGAAATTTCACCTCTTTTTTTCATATAAATGCTTCATACTAATGGAAAAAAACTACTTACGTGTCTAAAAATTTAAGCATTTGGCACTAGAAATCTATCCTTGTTCCCCTATAGGATTTATTTGTGTGCTAATTTAATTAGATCCATTTTAAATATTAAAGGTTTGCGAAACTAATTCATATTTCACAAACATGCAAGTTACACGTGATAAAGATCCTGATTTGTGTCTTTACTTAGCCCCGTTTTCGATTGATGGCATAGATAAGGATAAAAATTCCAAGAAACCAATGCTAGTGGATAAATTTCATGATTGCTCCAGAGAAGCCTTGATTCAAAATTTTTGTTATGATTAATATTGCTGTTGTAAGGCACCAAAAGGGGAAATTATGTCAAATTTGCTGTTTTCCATCTTAACCGAAAAAATAATTTTTATTTTATAAAGGAAATCATTTAGTGAATTCTCGAAATCTCTAAGTGGTCTATTTACTGAGATATAAGCAAAAGTAGGCCTCAAATTTTTCTATGACAACCAGGCCAAGTATAATAAAAGTGCTGAAAAAAAAACAATCAAAAGTTTTCTCAATTATATTCTATCTTCTCATTTTCTCAAGAGGAGCTCTATTCTCCATTAAATTCGTACTCACTGAATGAATGAGGATTAGGTCTACAAGTAGCATTAATAACAACATCGGTAAGATTAAATTTTTCAGCTTTTTTTACATTTTTTATTTTAACTAGGTTATAATGAAAACGGCTTTTCTCTAATGAACCAAATTCAGTCAGATATGGAACGCACATTTTTGCTTATCACTTTGCATTGGTCTTGTATCTACTTGCTCATTTTATTTTATTTTTCGCGAGAATAAAACAAGTCCACCTATACTGGGTACTTGTTATTCGCACGGATCATCACTTTTGGCCATCGGCTTCTTATAAAACTGCGACAAAAAAAAAAAAACTTCTCAAAAGGTTTCTGATTATTTGCTGATTTTTTTGAAAAATAACCACTTGGATCTACGAATGACAATTGATTTCCTTTATCAACTACCTTTTTTGGAGGTAGGGCCTTTTATTTTTATTTTTGTTTTTTTTTTATTTTATTTATTTATTTATTTTTTTTCAGTTTTTGACATTTTTATAACCATTATGTTTAGTTGAAAAGGAAAGAATTTTCAATAATTACCATTCTTCAGAGGGGCTAGAGACGCAAAAAGTTCAAAAGCATGTACATTTGTAGCATATTTAGAGACTCAAGGGGTATCCCCCTAAAATATTTTTTAAAAACATCAAAACATGTCACAAGAACACACACACACACACACAATCTTCCTTTCTTTTCCCTTTTTTTCTTTCCTTTTTTTTTTTTTTTTAGTGTAAAACTATAGGCCTCAGTCTTATGAGCTCTATTTCCGAAAAACATTTCAATCTGTGAAAAAATAAGTAAATAAATAAATAAAACTAAAAATCTTGGGATCGTCGCTGATTTCGTATGGTTTGCGTCGCTGATCTTCAGTAAAGAAATTTTCCCTACTATTTTTATTTATTCAATTTATGTTATTATGCGTTGCAATTAAGATAAAAAATTAACAAAGTTTTTTTTACAATATAGGGGTTATGTATATTTATATTTCTGGAGATGCACTACTCCCATGGTTTATCACTGTACGAAGGGATAAACAATGGGAGGAAAAATTAAAAATATTAATGTCAGAAAATAGGTGTTGATATATGATGAAACTTGTTCATTTAACTTTGAATGAATTTCCTCCCCCCCCCCCCCTGTTTTTTTCACTTCATTACTCATTTGAAAACAAACAGATTTTTTTCTTAGTATTCTTCACATAGCACAGAAATGATGCACAATTTTCGTGTACTAAAAACTCTACTCTTAGTACAACTGTACGATGTAACATAGCCCGATTTTATTCATGGATAAATGTGAAATGTCTGTTAAGTAAATTTTTTTCTTGAAAATTTTTATACTTGCTGATTGCGTGAATGGACTGTTAACGGCGAAATTGTTCAAGTCATAAAAACGCTAAACAAGTTTCCTATAGTTACGAAACTGCTTCTTGAGTAGTACTAAAACGCAGCTATCTTTTAAAAGTATGTGAAGAATTATATGATTTCAGTTTTCTTCATCCTTTTATATTCCTTTTTTACTTTCTTCTATATCTAATATATAGAAGAAAGTATTGGATTCGTGCAAATTTTCGAATTTCGAATTTTGACGGATTCGAAAGTTTTGAGGTGTGCTGAGTCCATTTCGACTATTTTTGAAAAAATGTCTGTCTCTCTCTCTGTGTGTGTGTGTGTGTGTGTGTGTGTATGTGTGTGTGTCACTTGTGTGTCACGTCTGTGTGTGACCAGTTTTTTGTGGCCGCTCTACAGCAAAAACTACCGCATGAAATCGAACGGAATTCGGTACACATATGTGCCCCTATGTGAACCCATTGGTTTTTGGCGCGAATTCCTCCAAGGGGGGGGGGGTGGAGAAAAGGGACTTTTTTGAGTTACGCGTGCTTGCTATTCCTCAGAAAATAACTGGCGGAATCAAACAAAATTTGGTCCATATGTTGCCATTAACAGGAACAGGTGCTGATTCAATTTTGGTGTCAATAACTCAAACGGGGGTTGAGCTATAGAACGTTTTTCGTCGTCAATTGTGACTGCTGTATCTCAAGAAATAATGAACAGAATGAAAGAAAAATTTATCGGCAAGTAGCCCTTAGTGGGTATAAGAGTTGATTTTATTTTGGTGTCAACAGCTAAAAAGGGGGTAGCGAAATCGCAAGTTCTTTTTTTCCATTGTGAGTGTCCTATCTCAAGAAGTAATCCTACGTTCTGGTTGAAATTTGGAATATATGTGAATCCATATGTAAACAGGTTTTGGTTCAATTTTGATGCCAACCGCTCCAAGAGGTGTTGATTTTTTTTTTTTTTTTTTTTTTTTTTTTTTTTTTTTTTTGCGAATAAAAATAGCTTTATTAATGCAACAATAAGAAAGATAAATCGTAATAGATTGTCGTCTGCGTATTTCTCGTGATTTTAATTGTATGGAAATGATCGGAAATATTATCTCAATGATTTAAAATTTTTAACTGTTGCCATCTTATGTTTGTTAACAAATAAAATATTTGTAATTAATTCAAGCAACTCTTTTAAAATAACTTTCAATTTTCGCTCTTTGTTTTGCTTTTGTAATAATTCAGACATTGGGATGGTCGTCAAGTTTTTGCATGTGTAATTTTGTTTCTGTTGGGAATATTGCTTCCTCGTCAAGCATGGGAAGAGATCAGAAAAAAAAGAAAAATATAGAAGAAAGTTTCGTGATGGCCACAACATACTAGTTTTTTTACATTGTGAATTTACATTGAAAATTGGTAAAAGGAATTCATTTGAAAGAAAACTGACTAGACATTGTGACGAGAAGATTAATTTTTCATGCTTTTATATATATTAATGATAACACTAACATTAATGAGGGAATAGTTATTGGCCTTGTTTCGAAGATTATTGGACTGCGAATGTTTCCTATTAGTAAGAAAATGTGTGAAGAGAAAGCGCTAAATCGCACTATCAAAATGTCATAATATTTTATGAACCAACTATAAATATTTTTATGAAATCTTAACGGAGGATATTAATTATTTATATTTTTAACGATTTGCAATCAAAAATACTAGTCCTTGCTAATGAAAAACATTACTATGACAGTAGGTATCTGTCATTTACGTCACTAAGTTTAACAAAAAGTAATGTTTTTCAATACAAACAAGTATATTTTACTAGAACTAATTAAACTTGCACCTTAAATGGATACCTTTAAATATCTTGTTATTTTCTATATTGTGGCACATTTTCTGGAATTAGTAGGTTCAGTTGGGATCAGTGGCAACATTGGATAAATGAAAACAAGCTGTTTACCACGCCTATGCTGAATTTTGAAAATTCACTGTTGGTGGTTGAACACTAGGCATTGTTCAACCACCATTGTTGAGTTCCGCGTGTTTCCAAGCAGTACTGCAGGCGTTGTGAGTGTTTGTAGATGGAAATGTAAAAAAAGTTTTTCCTTAAAGCTTAGTGATCTCACAGTTTGTGTAGATGAAGTTCATCAAAGAATAATTACACAATTGGTGCAAAAAGTTTCGACGAATGAAAATTTGTATCATTTTCTTAAAGAAAAAACAATAATTTGACCTCCCAAAACTTTAAGAAAAAAAATATGTAAAATAAAAAAATACATACTTAATAATTTCATGTGAAGAATATACCTTCAAAATTTCAGAAAAAAAAATGTCAACTTTCTCAACCTGCCTAACTTTTGAGATTAAAAAAAAAAAACCTGTGCATCCGTTACGATCCTCATTTTCTCCCCAGCAGGGCTAGAAGTGCTAAGTGACTGATTTAAACTAATTTCACTTGTCACATAAAAGATTACTAAAAACATTCGGCCGTGAGTCTCACTTTCCCAGCTATTTTCTATGAGCAACTGAATTGCTTGCATTTGCCCCCCAATACCCCATGAATGTGGGGTAAATGGGAAAAAAACTTAAGTTTCTCATTCTTCCTATTTTTTTAAGATTACATTTTGAGGTAAATTACCTTTTGCTAGTATTTTATATAAATTTAGAGCATAATTTTATTTTGTGTAAGATTTAACCTCTTTAATGATTTTAGATTGCATTTGAAAAATTTAGAAAGTTGCATGCGAACTATAGGCTTTTCATATTGTTGTTGCAAAACTTCTAAAGATACTAAACTGATTGTGTACATTGCGATTATCTACTGAAATCAATCTCATGGAGAAACAATTGAGAATTTCATTTTACCCTTTACTGTCTGGGGTAAATGTAAACACTATTCTATTCGTAAACAAACAGTCATAAAGCTCAAATTTTCACACCCGTTCCGCTCAAAGAGTGTATTGTTCACAATGGACGAAATTCTTTTTCGCAGTTCATCCAAAAGTAGGGAAAAGATCTTAAGTTAGAACTTTGAAATTTTGTTTCTATTTACCCCAACAGACCCTACTTCAGAGAATAATTGCTCTTATGTGAATCGAAAATAGAAACCCATTTCTTACTTACTTAATCCTATTTCCCCAATTATGCACATAGGTACAGTAAACTGTTATTCCGTTACCACTTAGTGGCACAGTTAGTAGAGCTGAGCAAAGTGGAGCGAGATTTGAACCAGACATGCCATGGATGTCCGGAACCCATTTTGAGCATTAAGCCTTTTAGTGACCGATACACTGTAAAACAAATCAGAAACGTCCCAGGAAAATAATGGGAAGCAAATATCGTCAGCCCCAAGCAACAGTAAGATATCCTACTGTTATTTCTCGGATTAGATGTCTTACTGTTGCTCTGCGATGATATGTCCAAATTCCGCCAATAAAATACCTGGCAGAAGAAAGTCAAACGTCAGTAATCTTCTTGAAAGTAATCTGAAACCCTTCTGAAGAATTCAGAAACTTTCCCAATAGAATTCAATCACGTTTTTGGAGTAAATCAGAAATTTTTTAAGAAAGCTTAAACATATTCATAGAAATAGTCTAAAATCTTCCTGTTTTACCTGGAAAGCTCCTAAAGCAATTAAGCATTTATAGCTAAAGCTAATTCGGAATGGCAAGCAAATACCTAATATCTAATTTATCTGTCATTCTTGTAAAGTAGCAGTATCCAGAGTCGCTCAAATTAGGGCAATGTTTATGGGGCTTGCTTCTTGCGATAAAGTAACTGCTGCCATCTTTGGCGAGTCGTAAAGCGTCATTAATTTTCCTGGATTATGCACCATTCAAGAATCACAGGCGGAATTAACATAGTTTTTCAATTCACCATATATTCTATTACACAGAGACTGCAACTTGTACATACAATGTGGTTGGGAAAGAGAGCAATGTTATTCCATTTTCCTTACCAGGGCCGGATTTAGATTTAACAAAGCCCTAAGCTATTTCAGATATGGGGCCCTTTTGTATGAACAACGTTTCTCTCGGTGATGTAAGAGGCATTTTTTACTTTTTTCCCCTTTACTGTGTTTGTCGCTTTCTTCTGATACATACAGGAATTTGACAGGAATACTTTATTTGAGGCAGTGAAAAGCAAAGGGATGTAAGTAGCAAAATTAAAAAATTTAGTGATAACCATTACATATGGTAGTTGAACCTCTCCCCTTTTGGGGCAAGAGATAGTACTAGTAGCCCTGGTACTTTCTGCTTTACAGCATGAATTAGAAAAAATATTTCACTGAAAGCCTACCTAGGATGTTATCTTTAAGCGCGTTTTACTCAAAATTTGAAAATGTCCACTTACATCCCTTTGCTTCTCACTGCCTCATTTGATCGTGTTTTAATATGTTGTCCCTGATGTCCTTTTTGGATTGATCTTAAGAGGGAATGGCACCAAACGCGTGGCTAAGGACTCCCCTTTAAATGGAGTGTAGTTTCCAAAATGCCGCATTCGGTATTGTATAAAAAACAAGATATGAAACACATGAGTCACAAAACTTGCAATATGTTTCAGAAATGTGAGAACCGCAGTTTTTACATTTTTGGTGCAAGGTGTAGCAAGGAGCTGAATTTGACAGCTCTTTTGATTTGGAGCTGATTTTTCTTCTCCCTACCCCCTCCCATTTGCGGTTTGTAACCACACTTTTCCGAATTTTCAAGGACTTCAAGCACTAGAAAATAAAATTATTTTTTCAAGTACTTTTCTTTTCTTTTTTTTGGAACGAATCATGCTATTTTCCGGGAGTTGGGGGCCCCTAGCTAAGCAGGGGCCCTAAGCTATAGCTTGTTTAGCTTGTACGTAAATCCAGGTCTGTTCCATACAGATCCCTTTTCTATTTTTCCTACACCATCCTCCCGCTAAGACCAGTCATGCAGCATTACATCTGGTGGGGTTTTCCCGTTGTTGGTTTTTCTCTTGCAGTTTCTCATTTTCTGGACGAAGAGCACGTATGCAGGCTATTGTATAGGCAAGTATATGAGAAATGATAAGCTCAAGAATAGTATAACTAAAACAATTATATCATTCAATTGACATTTTATTGAATTTATGCTTCAATTCTTTAACGTTTCGACTCTCAAAACTTAACTATACGACATGTATGCGAATTCGCATCATTACCCCAAAAACAGTTCACCCACTAGCCCCAACTTGCTGTATTAGAATCATATTACACTGGTTTGAAAATGGCTTCAAAAAAGAATCCCAGTAAGACGTCATTTGTTGCGTAGAAATATGGGCTATTCAATATTAATAAGTTTGGTAATTTACTCCACTAATATGGGTTGTATAAGAAAATGAGATGAAAAAAATTACTTAACACTGGGAAAAACAACCTTTTCTTGTGCAGCACGTTCAGCTTAGTAGATTTAACTGAAAATACACTCACAGAGCGAGTTAGCTAAGTGGTCACATGACAGCTCACTCAGAGCTGCCAAACCGAAAACAAGAAAATTATTTAGCATTCGCACATTTACCCCTTCGCATACTAGCCTTGGTCTCCCCTACTATAACAAATGCAACTTCATGTACATTTTACTATAGTAGGCACTCAGATTTTTGCAAACGATTATTAAATTTTTACAACGTGCAAAATAATAGTAATAACAACAATAATAATAAAACGTCTGCCAAATTATAGAAACATATTAATTCAATACTTACTAAACTTAGTATAACCGGTATTACATATCATTGTTGAAGATGAATGTAAAATGCATTTAATTCGAAAAATTTTAAATAGTTTCAAAAGCATAAAGAACGTTTTAAAGATATTTTAATACATTGATTCCATAGAATTATTTCCTCATTTATTTATATTTCCCCAAAAAGTTACACCGTAAAACGTGTTTTAGAATTCAATAGCTAAGAACAAATATTCAGCGTTTCTTGCTTATGCAAATGCATTATAAAAACTAGATAATCACAGCTTATGTGATGACGCCAGTGAACAAACAGTACTTTCGAGAAGTCATATTCTTCATCCTAGACAGTGTACATTGAAAAAATGGTGTTTGCCCTTCATCTTCGAAAGCTTCCCATCCACAACCAAGAAGGGATATTTCTTTTTTCGGCATGAATTTGACATGACAAGCAAAAAGAACCTGCGTGAGGTAGAATAGTTAATTTTTTTGTTAAATACATTTTTCCCTTGCAATGTTTCAACTTGTAATTCAATCTTGCTCAAAGAAAACTCTATAAAAATTACTTTCAGAGCTTAACTTAACATTATGGACAAGGAGAATATTAAATTTGACGTTTGAATTCAATATTAATTCATGATGACTTTTATACTAAACGAATTTCAACTAAAAAATGCTAAATGAGCTATGGGATAAAATGTTCCTTTACTTAATTCATCTTAAGTTGCAGTTCTAAAAAAAAAAGAACCAGACAAAGTCCTCATTTGAACACAATTTACACAAAACATACGAGAGATGTATCACTTTTAAAAGTGTTGGACTGTATAAAGTACTGTTATTAGTTCATAACTTTCGTTTAAAGAAAAAAAATGAAATAATTACATCAACGAAATTTTCTGCTATGTATTAATTTTTATGTTTGTCACTTCAGCCCATTTGAGGAACATCTGCTTTGTAATGTTAAAACATTATTATTATTTTTGAACATACAGTGGCTCCCAAAAGTCTTCGTACACCTACGACTTTGAACGAAACAGGCCCCATTCCATTGGTTAGAATTAATATTTCGGAATAAGTATTTAATTATAAGATCTATGATCCATTTTTAACAAAACTACATGAAAAGTTTTTAAAAAATATTAAAACTTAATTTTTTAAAAATCAAAAACCAAAAAGTGCCGGAAATTTTATGTCACAAAAGTCTTCGTACACTTTATAAAATTTCTATATATTATTGAATAATCTAGCTTTTGATTAAGTTATTAATTAGTGGAATATTATACAGTATTCATAACACCTTTTAAGCGTCTGGGAATAGATTTCATTCTTTTTCTTTCTTTTTTTTGCGTAATTTCTGAGTAAGTGTTCAACCACACTTCGAGTCTTACTGTTTCTAGCTCTATTTTCGTTTTAACGCCCAATTTTCGTAATCTAGCTTCCAGATATCTCTAAATACGTTACATTAAGTTAAAATCTGGAGATTGAGGGGGTATTTTCTAAATTTTAGGACAATTTTCGAGGCTCCAGATGCAAACGTTGAAAACCGTGTGCTTCTTATCGTTATCTTGATAAAAAACAAAGTTGTTTCCAATAACCAAATTTTTGGCTCAGAGTTCAAAATTGGTTTTTAAAATATTTAAAGGAACAGCATAATTCATTATTTCATCAAAAAATTACAAACTACCGAGCCCTGATGCTAATATACACCCTCACACTAGAACACCTCCACCGTCCTGATTAACTGATCCAAAGAAGTTCTTAAGATTAAGTCCAATTGTACCAAAAAATACCCAAAAATGTTGAATTCATTTTTATCTGTAAGTAAGACGTGATTCTAAAACGTTTTTAGCTTATTTAGCATTGATTTGCGACGAAAATCGTAAACTTTCTGTTTTTCGCATGACCAAGAAAATTTCTGCGGGAAGAGTTCCCGTTTAATCCAGCTAATCAGAGAACTTGGCGAACAATTTTAGGTGAAAATTAAATGTAAAATGTTTCATTTAACTCTGCAGAAACTTTTACAGCACTCAAATGTGTATTTTTCATAATTTTAGTAACTTTAAATCTCCGATCACGTTTTGTCAACTTTGCCGGTTAACCTTTTCTTACCTTGATTTCGGTCCAATTCCTTTCTTTAAAGCATTTTATAAAGCACTTTACTATACAAACAAATAAATTAACTGATTTAGAGACATTTCAAACCAATTTACCACTACTGTGGGAAAAAAATTCAAATTTTGAATGGTGTTTGCGGTTTTTTACGAATACCAGCCATTTTACAGTAATAAGCACAATATTAAGGAATAAATAAAAAAAAATAAAGCCAAATGACTTATAAGGGTCAACACAATGCAAAAATATTAATAAAACGGCATATGATAATTTTAATCAGGAATTTATTCGGAAGTATTTGAGTGTACGATGACTTTTGTGGCGTGTTATTTCTCTGTCTCTTCTTTTTCTGACCCATTTCAAAAAGAAGTTCCGTCAATATTTTGAAAAAACCAATGGGTTGTATTTACAATGACATAGGAATGATGTGAAAAAATATTGGACTTCATATTCGAATTCAATTTCGAGTTATTTTGGTTTTACTAAAAAATTTCAAAGTGTACGAACACTTTTGGGAGACACTGTAGTTTAGACCTAAACTTCCACACGTACATAACGAATTGTTTTCTTTTTATCTTTAAAAAAAACACTGCAGACTAATCAAACAAGAAAAATCTGTTTCACAAATTAGAACATTATTTTGATTTTCATAGAATTTTTGAAAAAGTAAAATCAGTCAAATGAAACACACATCTAATGAGAAATATTTGATTGTGTTCTATGTCAATGGCCTAAAAAGTGAGGTACGTCTACTCTAGGGGGTCATCAGAAATTCTAGGGGGTGCCACGCATTGATAATCGAAAACAAACAAAGCCGAAAGGGAACAACTTACTCCGGTTTGGAGAAAGATGTTCTGAAATTAACAAAACGATGACTAATGTTCATGACTCTAAGGAATAACTAGACTCAAAAGAATGAGTCTTCAAGAAAGTAAATCATAGGTTAGGCAGGGGTGCCCACCTAGGGGGGATCATGGTGCAGACTGCGCTATTGAAATTTTAGGGGGGTGTTTTTAGGGGTATTTTTCTCGGTTTTGGGGGTATTTTGCTTTTGGGTGTTATTTGCAATATTCATGTGGGGTCCACCCTTACTCTCAGGGGGTGCGCACTCCTGAGCTGACTTAATACATTAATCTTTTTTCCTCCATTGAGCTATTTCAAAGGGAACAACTTATTTCGTATTTTTTTTGCCCCGCTACCCTTTACAGCAGTAAAATTCTATAAAAAACCCATTCTGATCTTCGCTCTGTTTGTGTTCCATTAATATTAAGGATTCTATCAATTTTATCCGATCAGTGAAGGCAAAGCAATGGGTATATTTTCTTTCAGTAAAAAGTACTACTTTCAGTCACTGAAATTGAGAGAATAAGCAAAAAAAAAATAACATGGAGCGAGAAAACACTTTCATTTTCCCAACACTTAATTTTTAATTCATTTTTTAAATGTCCGATTTTGAAAGTAAGGCGTGGTCTTTATGACGTCACAAATGATGTACTTTGGCGTAAGGCCCCTACATATCGTCGCCTCAGAACAACAGTAGGATATCTTAGTGTTATTACTGGGATTAGATGTCTTACTGTTGCTCTGAGGTGACGATATACGAGCCGATGCATCAGCTTAAGATCAGCCATTTTGGATCGGAGCGCGTGTTTGAGTGGTTGTCTTTTCTTTTTTCTGGCGAGTTATTGCGTTTGAAGATGCGAGCGATTATTAGCTGCACGTGAATTGTTTTGTAAATGAAATATTATGTACTGCAAATTTGGAGAAACACGGAACGTTACTGTGGTAACACTAGCTCCGCAACAATGAAAAATCCCACCCAAAATGGCTAAACTTAAGCTGATGCCTCGGCCTTGGCACATTTGTCTACTTCGATTCCACGTTATGATAATCAAAAAGCGAATTTAATTTTTTTTAATATTAAACTTGGTCAAATTATTTAAAAAATAATCAGTTCAGAAATACTTTTACAATTTTGGAAACGACCCAATTCTAAACCAAGCAAAATAGATGTGATTAAAATAAAATATTTACAAAGAATATCAAGCTAGCCAGCGTTGAATGTTATATCAAAAACATCTTCAGAGGTTAAAAAATAATCTCCCTTTTAAAATCCTTGTCTGAAATGACAGACCATATATAAATGAGAGTGTAGTCTCGATTCAGAATCCTTTAATTACGAAAAAATAAGGGAAAATCGCTCTAATATTACTTTATGTTATTAATGGTTAGCAATGAACTAAAGTGAATTTTTATTTTCAAGGCGTTCAAGTTGTTCAACAAAAATATTTGTCGAGATTTTTTTCTTTTGAAAGAAAAAATTAATTCATTTCGAACCATTAAAAAAAGGTTTTTCTGGATTAACTTTGACAAATATAACCTTTAACGTTCTTTGAATTTTCTCCTGACAAGTCAAATATTTTTTTAATAACTTTTCTAAATTAATATCACTATTATATAATGTAGGAGTTATCATTACTAATACTTGATTAAAAGCTATTGCGTCATTATATTCTATTGTACTATCATGTTTTCGGAAATATTGCTCCCGGTAAAATTTCACCCAAAATCCCTATTCTAATGAAAAATAAACATAAATTTAATCTCTTTGTAAGACATAATGAGATGCATTTCGTTAATGATTTGTGAGACATCTCAGGAATAAAATTGTTAAAAATTCAAATAAAACGGGAAAAAATTAAATCTGATTCACAAAAATGGCATTTGTAATGAAACTCATTTTAATAAATACATCAGCCATAAACACATTTGACGGAGAATAACAATTGTTTTCTTTAGAAAATAGTTTAACAACACATAAAAGAACAAATTTCAGTTATTCTTTTTGATTTTTATCATTCCGTTTACAATGGTAAGCATTTAAATTCGTTTTGAGCACATGCATCCAGTTACTTTTAATTGCGCCCCTGCTTTAAAAAGATATCTAGAATCAAATGCACACCATTTTGCTTTTTTAAATTGCAGTCTAAGAAGAAATTTTAACAAAGCCATTCTATTTGCATTCAATAGAGTTCTGTGAATATTATACTTCTTTCAACAATGATTAATGTATTTCAAATATTTCATTTGAAGGTCCGAATTGAAAAATGCTAAAAATGAGTCTGAACATTGCGCTGAGATCTATTCATACAGTTTTTAGCCTCATTAACAATGGACCATTCCGAAACTGTTTATAATATCACTAAAAAATATTTGCTATAATATAAAAATATTCTAGATTTCTAAATAGGCCAAATAATGCACAACGAGTATAATACACAGTATTAAGCTTTATAATACATTGAACAAATGTATAAAATATTGCTGCAGCTTCTTTTGTGCTACAGCAAGTAAGTAAACACTTTGACTAAGTAATTTTTTTCGCACCGTTCCATTTGAAATCGGGCAGGAAGTTGCAAGCGTCACAGTAGTTTGTTTTTAATCACATTAAAATAATGAACGTTATAATAACAATAATATATTTGAACGTTACAGTAATGGCGTTTTACTAGAACGCATTCCATTTTTCACCGGAAGAAAGTAAAAAATTGCTTTTGGAAGGCAGCTTGATGCTAATGGTTTTTTGTTTCTGTATAAATATTCAGAATACAAGATATTGCACTAATTGGTTCACAGCAAAAAGAAACAAAGGGAAAAAAAGTAGGGGGGGGCTATAGTAAAACTTTTAGAAACAAAATCATTAGGGCTCGACCGATGGCATTTTTTGGCCGATGGGCCGATGCCGATTGTTGGCCGATTGTTCAAAGATGGCCGATGGCCGATGGCCGATTGTTTTCCTCCAAATGGCCGATTGCCGATGGCCGATGGCCGATGTTGTTGGCCGATGGCAAAAAAAAAAAAATCTAACAGAAATAAATTGATAAGATTGTCAGGTTTAAAGAATCATTGATTCATTTCATTTTACTTTCTTTCGACGAATAAGGAATTGTAATCACAAAATATATATATCAGATTTAGACCTAAATTTATATTTTACGATCACCCAATTTAAACTTCACAAGTTTTTTCGGCACATCTGTACATGCATATGTACCTAAGAATATATAGATGACCGAAATTTCCATTTTGAACTCATCCTTAGTTAATTATCGCAAACTTACTTGTGATGTGATGTCTTCATCCGCGTAAACTTGCGTCACTCAAAAACGTTATAAAATAGTAAGTTGAAAACTCATACGTACGTAGTATGATCTAAAAGTTTGAGGCAAGCTGTATAAAACCTTACCCTGAATAGTTCACATTACCGAAGCATATCTATCTACAAAATTGTCACTTTGAACGACTATGCACTTCTGCCAACGTTCGTATAGCTTTTAGAAGCACTGGCAGCCTGTTTCGCAACTTCCTGTAAGGCTTTAACTTCATCGTGAGGAAGAAGGCGACTTTCATGCTGAGGATGCACGGTTTGGTTTGTCAATACTCTGATATGACAAACAAATAACCTAACGTTTCGTCGGACTTAGCTCCGTATGACTTTTACCTGTTCCCTGCAAAAAAGATTTGCATGGACGCCGCTTTCTTCCGTCAGGAGAAGATAAAGCTTCATCACAGAGGGTAGCGAAAAATGGCTTCCATGAGTGTTTCCAAAAGTTATATGAACGCTGGAAGAAGTATCATAGTCCCTCATGGCGACCTTTTGAAGGTGAATGTGCTTTGGTTATGTGAATTATTCTGGGTAAGGTTTTATACAGCTTGTCCCCCAAACTTTTGGATCGTAATACGTACAATCTGTATAGGGTGTAGTTATGTTTTTCCTTTTTTGACTGCTGTATGATGGAAGACAAAGAAAAAAAAAAGAATAAAATAAAGAAAGAAAGAAAAAAAGGAAGAAAAACAAAGAGACTATTTAATAACCAATTGGTTTTTTTAAATTGAACATATAACTAAGATTTTAGTAATATTGTCAAAATGTATGGATTTAGGTACATTAAACATAGTTAAAAAAACATTAAATTATGTTTTATCTTAAAAATGAAAATTAAGAATAAAACTATAATACCGTCAACAAATAACGCAATTAAAGTGGAAAAATTGCACGTAGACATTTTTTAGTCATCAAATTAAACAAAAAAGGTAACAGATAAATTTCAATATTAAATCATATTAGGAAAATGTTTATATTTATTTAAAATTTATGAATAGAAAAGTTTGCATTTTTCATAAAAGCTATAAGAGTGACATAAATTTTGCTGAAAAAGAAATAGCCATGAAAAGAGCTAGGTTCTTAAAACGCAACTACAATAAACAAACTCAATATTTACACCAAGTTAATAACTGAATACATATACTACTTGATCTGATGTTTGCACACGTAATATTGAATAATTTGATTGTTTAATCTTTTATGAAGCACTACGAACAAGTTCAAATTAAATTTTTCAATTTAACAATAATTTTCTGAAATTTAAAAAATTGCATAATAGAAAATCCTTTAAACTTTTCTATAACATATTATTAAAAATATGATGAAAACGAAAATAACTTATTCATTGATTTTATATAAATACATAAAAATAGTTACTTATAACAGAAAAAAAAAATCGATCGCTATTCATGATGCAAAAAAGATTTCGCATTACGAAATATAGGTGAAACAAATATAAGAAATACGCAAAATGACATTTCATGACCAAAATAAATAATCGTTAAATATGCAAGAAATGCTTGACACGACGAGGGTGGGTTAGGAGAGTCACCCTTTGATTTTGGGGTAACTCACAACATTAAACTTTTTGGCCTCATTTTTTTAGTACAGAACCGCTACACCAACGCCTCGGAAGAGTTTCTGAATCTACTTCAGCACTTACGAAGAAAAAATTCAAAAGTCCCTTTGATTTCCGAATTATGTCAGTATTCAAAACGTCTTTAATCAATTTTGTTAGATTAATTCTCTGAATTTTTCCTAAACAAAAAATAAAGCTTGAAAAAAAAAAAAAAAAAACTCTAAATTTTATGAATGGTGTTACTTTTAAACAACTCAAAAGTATAACTACAGTTTAATTTCAGAAATTGAGGGGGTGGGAGGAGGGGCACGCAAGTGTTCTCGGAAATACAAAAAATAGTCGTAAAAAATAGAGTTCAAAGTAATCATAAACATTGAGCAGAAAAACTCTTTTAAAACTTGCACCAGAGTTTGTTTTGACGCGCAGGCGCGATTTAAAATATAGCAAATATTGCAATTGCACGAGAGGCCCCATAACCGTAGGGGCCCGAGTTACAAAAATGCTTATGATAAATGTTTTATATTTTCTATGATAGAGAAATAGGGCCCCAAAATGTATTTCGACGGGCCCCAAACTTGTAGCTCCGCAGAAGCGATACAAAAAAGACTGCATTACTGTGATTCATATTACAAATATGGAAAAATTAAAAATTACCGTCGGTTCAACGAGAATCTAACAAAATGAAACAAAACCGGTTTCGCCATCTCATATTTGTTTCCATAGTCTCCAATTCGGCAATATATCACCAAATGATCGTCAGTCTGAGGCGCTGTATTAGTTTTGCCTTGAAATAAGTAATTAATAGCCACAAAAAATGAGTAAATAGGCTTTTTAGAACATCCGATTGAAAACAAGAAGGGAATTGCACACTTGGAACGTATGCACATCCCACACGCGAACATTTAGCCTTCTACAGCTTACCATTTTTGAGTTATGACTTATGAGAGATACTTACGTACATCCAACCGCAAGAAACAACGCAATAATTAACTTGTTTGGTACCTGAATGCAGTATTAAAAACTCTTTCAGGGGTGATTAAAATAAAAATTCATACTGAAATTTAAGTAAACAATTTTATGTGAAAACAATAACTCACTTTACTTTGTATTAAAAAGTAAAACAACAAAGGTCCTTTTTTTTCCAAAAACATCGGCCAATTCCATCGGCTTTTCGATGTTTTTTAAGGCCGATGGGCCGATGTTTCCTGCAAGTTAGCATCGGCCGCCGATGCCGATGGCTAAATTGTTGAACCATCGGCGCCGATGCATCGGCCAGGCCGATGCATCGGTCGAGTCCTAAAAATCATGGAGTCGGAATGTTTTTTAGTGACTGTGACACCAACTCTTTCACCCCAAAATTAGACTGACTACAGCTCTACAGCCCTTGGTACTCTGCCATAGTCATGTGCGCGTTGGCGTTCAGGACTGCAATTTCTAATTACTTGTGCAATCATGTCTCATTACCCCCTTTCTGACGACAGAACCTGTCTCAATATAAAAATCGTATTTATTTATTTATTTTTTTATGTATTTATTTATGCATTTATTTATTTATTTTACTTATTTATTTATTTGTTTATTTTGTGTGTTTTCTTTATTATTATTATTACAGTAAAACCTGTGAAGTTGACCACCTGTATAAGATTACCGCATTTTTCAGGCACGGAATTAGCCCTTATCATATAAATCAACCTTTGTAAGTTGACCACCTGTATAAGTTACCACTAATGTAGTACACCGCAAGTGATCAATTTACACAGGTTTCACTGTACTTATTTATGCGTATTATTTTATTTTTGCATTTATTGTTATTATTATTATTTATTTATTTATTTTTGTATTTCCTATCCGTATTTATTCGGGAAAACAAGCAAGAGGATTTTTTTTTCTTTTTTTTTTGATAGCTGGAAACTTGAAAATTTAAAGTACAACATACTACTTTACCTCCTTTCCTTCGCAAATTTTGTCTTTTCTAGATTTTTGTTCAAACTTTTTAAAAATTAATATTAAGTCGATTAAAAGCATAAAATGCACTGAATGTTCATACTGTGTTAAATTTTGTTATCAAACTAATGCTCACTTCTAGCTCTTAAATGAATATTAATTTAAAGAATGCACACTTCACTGAAATTTTGTACGGAAAAAAGGATTCATTAATTTTTATCTATTGATTTTAATTTGCTCTAATTACTCCTTTGTTTAGTTACATAAACAATGTAATGTTGCTTTGTTTGTTGCCTATAACTAAAAAGTGTAGTAGCAAAGTAACAAATTATGATAGATCAAGTTTCTAAGACGCTGTGTAGTTTTAAAAATGAAATATCTGATAAAATATCTGAAGTTGTTAAAATCCGATAACAAGAAAAAGTATCTTCATACAGAATTGTGAGTACAGGAAATCAACTTTGACGTTTAAAGTGATAAAGTACTAAAACGCGAATAAAGCCGTTGGGAGGGGATCTGGTAATTGCTTTGGTAAAAACTTAAAAAGAAACTATCTCTGTTAATAATTAATTTTTCACTTGTACATCAGTCAAGTTTAAGTGATGACTTTGAAATTAGAAGTGAAATAGTCTCTCATTTTATAAAATTATTCTTCAAAATTAGTTAAAGCAATTGCTTCATTGCATGGCTTCATCCACAGTTAAAAATCATCTGCTTAGAAATGAAAACAATTATCTTCTCATTTTTCTAAGCAGTTTTGACTTAGAAATAAGTAAATGTCAAATTTAAATTCAAGTAAGCAGATTATCTCAAATTTAATGCATGCGCAGAAAGGAAAACGGAAGTGAATAAGTCCATGGACTACTTAGCTTTGCCAGAATCACAGGCGAGTAAAATACCCTACTCACGAATGGTACAACATGTGCGTATTTTTGAGACATTCGTATTCTTAATCCAATTCGGCATGTTCTTATTTTTGAAACAACCCTATTCTCAGAAATGATACCGTCTGTGCTTACTTCTGAGTAGAGCGGTATTTCAAAAATGAGAACATGGTGAATCATTTTTAAGAAGAGGGTATATTTCAAAAGTAAGAACTCTTGCTTTTCAATTTTAAGCCAAATTGTCTCGGAGTTATTTTTAGTAAGTGATGTTCTTAAAACTAAGCGGTTTTGTCTCAATTTTAAGAAATATGTTTTAACAGTGTAATATTGTGCCTAATAGACATGAAATACCTTTACTAATAATAAAAGCTGGAAGTCTGTCTGGATGTCTGGATCTCTGTGATGCGCATAGCGCCTAGACCGTTCAGCCGATTTTCATGAAATTTGGCGCGAAGTTAGTTTGTAGCATGGGGGTGTGCACCTCGAAGCTATTTTTCGAAAATTTGATGTGGTTCTTTTTCTATTCCAATTTTAAGAACAAAATTATGATAAGATGGACGAGTAAATTACGAAATTATCATAACGTGGAACCGTAACATGGGCACAAGCCAATTGGCGAGATACTAAATTATTATAATGTGAAACCGTAACATGAGTACAAGCCAATTGGAGAGAAAATTCATCATACATTATTTGTAAATATACAGGCGAACCAAAAGACCTTTTAATTTTTCTATTACGGGCAAAGCCGTGCGGGTACCACTAGTATTTTCATAAATCTTGAGATCGTCAAGATATTTCTCCGAAGTATGACAACCTGCTTCAACTTAACTCTAAATAACAAAATAGCTCTGCAAAACTTATCCCATCTGGCTGTGGTGCGTCGGGTTAAAAGCATCAAGCGATTTCTTCCCCTTTTGTGGCAGTGAAATTCAAAGGGTATTTTAATGCTTTCAACTCTACTCAGAACCGGAAATAAAATTATTTCATCAAGAAGGAGAATTGGATGTCAAGGTTTTCTTTTTTTCATTCCCTCGTTGAGGCATTTATAAAAGAAAATAAAAGAGGCATGGTCTTTGTGCTTCACTAAGTCGAAACGAATTTAAAAAGAATGAATTTTTCCATTCTGAGGTTTTAATGGAAAATACATCTATTGCTTTAAAAATTCCAAAAGCTTTCCTTCCATTTCCACGACGCGAAAATTTTATTCAAAACACAAAGCGTGAGTATATACTTGGAAATTGTGAAACTATTAACACTTTTTTAGCCTCATCTGTCTAGTAATATTTTAACTATGAAGTAATACTTGTAGTCTATTCCAGCCATTAAAAAAGTTACGCCTGAAGACCAGTTTTCAAAACACCTTACGCTTGGAAACGGTGAAATATTTACTCTCTTTTTAGTCCATCGGTCTGGTAGTATTTTAATTATGTAGTAACACTTGTAGTCTATTCCAGTCATTAACGAGCTGATGCATCACATGACTTCCATTTACTCCAATTTAATGTCATTTTCTCATTATTGGCAGTTTTAATATGATTCAATAGTTTACTCTCTAAATATCAACAACAATGGCCAAATTGAAACCAGATTTTATTTTTTTTTTTTAATCGCCAAATTTGTCGGCAAGTTGGCGACAAAACTTGGCGAGCAAAAGACTGGCGATATATCACCAAGTGTCCGCCAAATTATAACTCCACTTGAGTTTACATCGAAATTAACTATGATTTCCCCCCAAAAAGGGGCAAAAGACCCCCTTTGGAGCATCCGAATGCAACCAAAAAGAGAAGTGCAAAACTAGACCCCACTAGGAGTCTACGTACTAAATTCCAACTTTCGAGGAAATTCCGTTCTTGAGTTATGCGACATGCATACTCACATACGCACATATATACGTACATACAGACGTCACGAGAAAACTCGTTGTAATTAACTCGGGGATCGTCAAAATGGATTTTTCGGGTGTCTGTACGTTCCTAGGCATATATCCACGTGTGGTCGGGTTGAAAAAAAAAAACTCAACATTCATTCGGGGGTGAGCAAAATAGAAATTAAGGCCGATTTTTGAGTGAAAATGTTTTTGCGAATACAATACTTCCTTTTTTGTAAAAGGAAGTAAAAAAAACACCCTTTACCATGTCTAGTAGACGTCTTAAGTAGTATATTAGTAGGTATTAATTGAAAAAAAATTAAAAAAAAAGGAAAAAAAATCGCCAAATTTGTCGTCAAGTTGGCGACAAAACTTGGCGACCAAAAGACTGGTGATATATTGCCAAGTTTCCGACAAATTATAACACAACTTGAGTTTACATCGAAATTAACAATGATTTCCCCCCAAAAAGACCCCCTTAGTAACATCCGATTGCAACCAAAAGGAAAGGTGCACAACTAGACCGCACTAGAAGTCTACGTACCGAATTTCAACTTTCTAGGACTTACCGTTCTTGAGTTATGCGACATACATACGCACATACGCACACACGCACATACATACATACGTACATACAGACCTCACGAGAAAACTCGTTGTAGTCGAAAAATAAACTCATCATTCATTCGGGGGTTATTAAAATGGAAATTAAGGCCGATTTTTGAGTGAAAATGTTTTCGCGAATACAATGCTTCCTTTTTTGCAAAAGGAAGTAAAAAAGTTACGTTTGTGAAGATCAGTTTTCAAAACACAAATCCGGTTTTCAATACATCACTTCGGGGTGCTAAAAATTACATCTTTTATTGAAGACACAACATATCTGAGATTTTTAAAAAAGTGTTTGTCTGATTGGCAATAAATGAGTTAAAACTCGTGATTAGCATTAATTTAACGGTTCTTGGTTTAATTTGAAATAATGTACGGGATAATTTCTAAATATTGCGAAAATGTTCCACTATGAGATAAAATAGTGTCCTTTGCGCCATTAACCGACAAATAATTACATACAGGTGCCAGCAAATTGCGTATTTCTCTGATACAACATGAAATGCATTACACTTCAAATTAAACTCATGAATTACTCGGGTAGAATGTCAGAACTTGATAAGCTAACAAGCTATGTTTAGTAAACAGAAATTACGCGATAGAGCACAGGCATATTTGTCTTACGAAATGCTTTACTGTTATAAACACAGGTAGTCATATATGAACCAGACACTTCATAAATTCTGCACCATTCAAGTAGCGTTGAAGCAGATACGGTGTAATACAGAAAAGAAAGAAAAAAAAGGAGGGGGGAGCAGACAATAACATTGTAGTCAATAAGTTTCAAAGTATACTCACAAACTAGAAAATAAATTTTTTAGTACTCATAAACTTTACTCTAATATCAAAACAGAAAAAGCAGTAACAGGTTTTAAATTTTAAATGAATGTTTTTAATAATAAACAATAAGCAAACATTTTTAGGCCAGAAAAAATCGAATAAAAAAGAACTCATTCAAAATGTTCCTAATAAAAGTAAAAAAAAAGATTAATACCATAAAAAAGAGCTATTGTAAGATTTCAGAAATTCATATCATTCACTTTCCTTCACTAGCCGATAACTTTTAGGGAGACCGAAAGTAAAGACTTTTTTTCACACCCTTAATTTTTACAGGCTCTTACTTTTAATCGATGATGTAAATATACTCGTTGTCGGCAGCGTTTTGCCATCTACTAAATTCCAATCCCAGGTCGATAAAAAATCAATTACTTTTGAAGCAAAATACACTCAGGAACATTGAAAATAGCGCCCGAAGAAGGAAGCATTGGATTTAAGTGAAATTTAATGCACAGAATAATGCAGATGAGAGATACACTTGATCCCAAAATCAAGACAATTAAACAAATGCAGGCTAAGAAATGAGATAAACACCGTGCTACTCCAATAGAGCGTTGGACCACTTTTTGCTGCAATACATGCCGTAATACGGTTCGACATTGAGCTAATTAAACTTCTGATGTTGTCCCAAGGCAGATGGACCTCCAAATTTTGAACAGCCACCTATAAATCTTGCACAGAGTAGCACGGCGACATCTGGCGTTTTCAGCTGTTCCCATACATGTCCTATAAGGGACAAGTCTTGAGCAACTCTAGCTATATGCGGGCGCGCATTATTTTGTTGAAAATTGCTCCTGGAAGGTCATTTAGGAATGGTTCTATTGTGGTTGCGGAATGTCATTAATATAACGCTGGCCCATTAAGGTTCCACGTACCACAACTAGAGTGGACCGTTTATAATAGGTTATAGCATCCCAGACCACTATGCCCGCTGTACGGACAGTGTGTCGTGCGATAGAATTGGTGGAGCGGTACCTTTCTACAGGGTGCCTCCACATCCGTGCGCTGATATTATCTGATCCCAAAACGAATCGTTATTTATCACTGAGCACCACCTTTTGCCAATCAGTGACATCCCACATCGCTCTGGCTTCGCATCACTACAACGGAATGACCATGTTTTGGTGTTAAAGAGAGTACATTAAAAGAGCGCTTGGACTGCAGATTTACTTCCGCAAGACGTTTAGAAATGTTTCGGGGAACAACTGCTACACCTACGCCTGCTGGTATGGTGAAACAAGTCACTGTGAGATACACGAGCGCTTGCCGTACGATCCTTTCATCCTCTCTCCGCGTGGTCTTTCCGGTAGCTCCAGATCCGGTTTTTTGCAAGTGGTACCATCTCCTGTCCACTACCTCCAACAGTTTCTAAAGGGGATATCACACGAGAGAAATTACGGGACATCGCAACCGCAATTGCTCGATTTGTTCACAACGGGGGCTACCATTTTTCAGCTTACATCCATGTGTTTGCGCTTGTTCATCGCTTTCGTCAATTCCGCATTTGGTTATCACACTGCGTCGCGTTAATTTGACACTTATAGATGAAATTAGTAATCAAATACTTAATGCAGCTCTTGCAGCTTTAATTGCATGTGGATTTGTGAAAAGATGGCAAAAAAAAAGGGAAATGATCAAGGCAATGATTTCAGAGCTAGAGCATCAATTATTATTTAATGCAGTCACCAAAGCTCCTCCTGTTAAATTCATATTTGAGTTTTAACATTAATTTGTAGAACTTATGGTGAAAATTTCAGAAAAACAGAAAAATTTTATTGCTATTAATTGAATGTTTGATTTAAAGTGATACTCTTGTTACATTTAAAGAAGACATACAGAATATATGACTTCTCTAGGCTTATTTTTCCCATAACTACTAAACAAAATCTTAATTTTAGATAGGAATTATTAGTCACTTATTGACAAGTAAGAAAAAAAATTAACTCTAACAAATTATACCTAAATTCATAGCTAAAAACAAACATGAAGAATTCAAAAAAAAAAAAGAAAAAAAGCCAGCAAACTCTGATCAATAGGTCTTTCATAGTTATTTTTTTAAATTTCGAGTTTATTGGATGTGCTAACTCTTTAACCTACACAAATATAATACCTCTAGATACATATTGCACACAGGAAAATGTGTGTCCGAGTTTATTTAAAATAGTTCCAGACATTTAAAAATAAAATGAAGCTTTAAAAAAAATGTGATGAAACGATGAAGCGCAAAAAGCCAGTATTATTTAATGTACGATTTTGAAACTTTTTAAAAACATTTTTTTAGTCGATTAATAAAACCATTAAAATTTCAGTTAAATATGCTACGCGTAAATAACTGGGATTGCAGACTGAACTCTCATAATTTGAGCTGCAAAACTGTTTAACACTATCAGAATCTTGCCTAGTAACGTTAAAAATTTGAGAAATTTAAAACTATTCATATTATTCTAGATTTCTATTGTACAATAGATGTTTGCCTTACATGCTACTTAACACCATTCTGTATGGTATGATGGAATTTTCATTTTATTATAAAAAATTAATATAATAAATATTATCAAAGTAATAAATTTAAAAAACACTGTAGGGGAATGTGGGGCAAAGTGAAATAGTTAACTTACTTTTTTCAAAATGAACAAATTAAAAATTCCTTCTGAAAATTACGGTACAGAAAGAAAGGAAAATATGTTTTGCGTTAAAACTCGCATTGAATAAGTAATTTTTATTTTTGGCAGTAAGTTTGTGCCTCAAAAAAAAAAAAAAAAGAAAGAAAAAAAGAAAAGAAAAAGAAAAAAAGGTGGTAATTTTTCATCTTTTTTTTCCATGGGGCAAAGTGAAAAATTAAATATTTTTCTAATGAAAGTTTTTTCATTCTATCGTTAAAGATATTTTTTGTCAAATAAGTGTGTAAATAAAAGAAAGAATGAATAAGTGAAAAGAAAATGAAGGAATAAACGAAAATAAATTAATGAGTGAATAAAATAGCGAATTATTAAGAAAATAAAGTCAATAAATGAATAAATAAGGGAAGTATTGTAGAAGGAATGTAAACGAACTAATTAATAAATGAATACGTAAGTGATTTTATCAAAGACCGAATATGATACGAAATATTTCACTTTGCCCCGCATGGACATGCTTACCTATACAAGCATTTATAATACAAATAAGCTTAATACTGAGCAAATAAACACTGCATTGAAATATTAGTAGGTCTCAATCAATATTTCAAATGTTAATAAAAAGAACTTTATCATTTAATAATGCCAAACATTTTTTGACATCTCAACAAAATATTACAATGTGCGTATCATTTTTTAAAAATTCTTTGTATTATCATATTCTTTGATTTTCAGAGGGATTTTTTTTCTTAACTGAAATAAAGTACATGTGTTACTACAGTCAAAATATTACTAAATAGGTGGCGCTAAAAGAAGAGTAAATACTTCACCATTTCACTTTGCCTTACATTCCCCTACATTTCAAGTATTTTAAAATGGAAGATACTGTATGTACCCATCAGTTTGAATTTAAAAAAAAGTACAGCTTCAATGCTATGATTTTTAAAAAGGAATTTTCACGTAACTTTTTCAAGGAAAAAGTTTACTGTAATTGTTCAAGTATCAGAATGGGGTGGTTTCCTCCAGTCAAAAGTAGTACTTTTAGTCACTGAAATTGATAGAATAAGCGAAAAAGAAAAATAATAATTTGGACCCAGAAAATACTTTCATTTTCCCAACCGTTATTTTTTAATTAATTTTTTTAAATGTCCTATTTTTCAAACAAGGCGTGGTCTTGACGACGTCAAAAATGATGCACTTTGCCGCACCTTTCACCACGTTTCCACGTTATGATAATCAAGAAGCGAATTAAAATTGCACTCTACGCTTGCTATCAACCCTATCGTTGCCAATACACGTGAGTAAAGATGCGAATTAAATATTTTGCTCTGTGAATGGCAACACTGAATGGCATTTCATCATTTGTGACGTCACACGACAGAAATATAAACAATGAACGCGCAACGATTTAAGTAATTTTTTAAAAATATTAAACGAAAACAGTTATTTAAAAAATGGTCAGATCTTATGTTTTTAAGCATGCTCTTTCAGAAAAAAATACTTTCAAAATTTTGGAAACGACCCCATTGTAACATTTGTGCAAAACAATTTTCAAAAACCCAATGAAACAAAAAAAAAACAATATAAATTAATAAATGCATAAAATTTGCACTGATGTTAACGAACATATAAGTAGCAATTTAAATTCAAAATCAGATGCAAAACCAGAGGTTAAATGTCGCTCATACGTTTTTTTAAAGTGTAACTGAAAATTATTGAAACATAAAATAAATACAACAATAAAAAGGAATTCCCACATTTCCGTCGCCACGATTGCAAAAGTATTTTACAGTGACGCTGCCTGACGTCACGAAATTCCAGCGCCTTGATTGGTTCCTCCGTAACTTGCCTAGAATTAAAGGCAATTTTTTTCTAGCGGAGGAAAAAGTTTGCCCCTATACGAGCAACTGCGAAATTCCATAGCACACGAGTATTTTGGAGCGATCGTTTGTGGAAGTGAGTAGAAAAACCAGTTCCAGATAGCGTTACGGTTGCTATTGCGGTTGCGATGTCCTGTAATTTCTCTCGTGTGATATCCCCTTAACGGAACACTCCGAACGGTTCACTTAAGGGCAGTTCACTTATCGGCCATCCGACCCGTCCATCCCGTTTTTTGCCGTGACGGACTGCCGACGAAAAAAGGGTAGCATTCACATACGGTCGCCGCACATCAATCACGTGGCTGAATTCCCCCACCAGAGAAAAGAGCGCGCTGCTTGGCGGGAACCAATGAAATGCTGTCCTGCTTTTGACGGCCGACAGATATCAAGGTTCTTCTGATCGAAACCGGTCCCGTCGAAGACGGCTTGCTGTCATGGCAACCAGCGAAGAAAACTTGTTTCGGGAGGAAAGAAACGTGATGGACGGAACGGATGGCCGATATGTGAACAAGCCAGGCAGCAAAACGGCTCGACGACGAGCCGGCAATTTTCTTGCCGATGATCAAATCTCCCCAAACTCGCTTTAATGTGAGAAACGCTTTCTAGCTCGTCTACCTGGCATCCTCCACTCATTAAGGTTGTGTACGGATGTAATCGTATCATTTAAAAATCTTAAATTCTGCACTGGTTTATATAGCACCTTTTTCCCGATTTCACCCATACTGTAGGGTAAACGGTCATGTGCATTGACACCAAACTTGGATCATTTGCATATCAGATGTAACTCTTCTTATATGCAAAATTTTGCGATTGTTCCTTTCTTCTTTTTGGGGGCGCTATTTTCAATGTTCCTGAGTGTATCTGGAGATCGCATTTATGGTTTTTCAGTTTTATTGTATGAAGATTGAAATAAACGGAAACCTGATGGCGCAATATCTTGGGACAGGTGAGTATGGTGGGGGACGCAACCTAGCGCAATTCTTTATTTATTTATATTTTTCCGGGGGGGTTCTTTTTGAACAGCGTAAGGTTGCCTAGTCATTTTACAGAATCGTGTTTCTTGTGTTAACAATCACTGTTATGAACTAGCTTGGAACTTGAATCATCGGCGTTCTTTTTATTCTGGTCGTTATGTGGCGAAAGATTTGAAAATGTCCTTAACATTAAAAATTCAACCTCAGACATTTTGCGGCTATTCTAATTTGCTTTACCTATCCGTGATTTAAAATTTACGCTTCAGATGGCAAAATGATATGATGACGTAGATAATTACATTTTGCGGTAGTACCTCATTCACGTATTGGCAACCTTTAGGTAACAATAAAGGAACAGCATTGGAACACGAGGGTCCTATTTTACCACGTCGCAACTGCGAGGAGTCCCCACAATCATAGTGCTCCCAAAGGGGATCCAAAAATACACATGGTAAATATCTTGCACATTTCTGTGATAGACAAAGCGGCCCATAAAAATACATTGCGACAGGCCCCCTGACATGTAAACCCGCTGCTTCTCCAACCTGTTGCGAAAACTATGTCCTCGAAATTAGTAGCCAGTTGCGTGCTTTGTCGCTTTTTTGAAAAATGCTTCACCCATGCTATTACCTGCTTTAAAAAATTCTGAAACTTGTATGGTGACTACTTTTCTCACTTATCCTAAACCATGGTTCGATATAATCTATGGGCAAAGTAATTAAGTTGCAGAAAGGTTCGAGTATATATATATATATATATATATATATATATATATATATATATATATATATATATATATATATATATATATATATATATATATATATATATATATATATATATATATATATATGTGTGTGTGTGTGTGTGTGTGTGTGTATATATATATATAGAGAGAGAGAGAGAGATCATAATATATAAAATCAACTATCGTTTGTAACGTCATCTCCGTTTTAGCGTCGCAAGTACCGTTTACCTTCCGATGTCGTAATAACCGAGCGAGACGCATTTAGCAATAAAAAGAAAATGTTCCCGAAATTCAAATGGGTCTCTGAAAAGAAATAATTTTTATTTGACTTAATTGAAAATGCAGAACATATCTCCGTTTGGGTTCAAGTAACATCACGTTATATACAACCTCTGACAATAAAGTTTAATGAACAAGAAAGTCAGAACGACCGAATCGGCAGCACTGGAGAAACTAAATTCTGCTTCTCCGTAGTGGCAGGGGTTGATCATCTCCCCCCCCCCTTTGATCAGTTGATTGTCGTTTGTGTTCCGTGTAAGACTTGTTTTACAAAGTCCTTGTTTTTATTTTTTTCCAATGCAGCAAGCGGTACAGACATTATCCTTACACCATACACAGACAAAAAACAAGGGGGAAAATACAACCAAAAATATAAGAAAAGAAACGATGAACACAAAACTGAACAGGCAAACACAAGAACAAAATAAAAATCAAGTGTTCAAATTCTTCAACAACTCCCTGGCCTTTCAGTAACGGGAGAAGATACAGGTGTGTGATAGGGCGGAACAGACGGGGAAGTGATCGGTATCCATCGGAGCACCACTGCGGCATGGGAGCAGGCAGGGCTATTTACAATACAAGGGTTGTTAAGATGAGCATATAAGCGACTGTGCCCGGTCGCGAGAGGAAAGACAAAGTGCTTGTTTTGGTGTAGTGAAATGAATGAACAAAAGATCAACTGAAAGACTTCTCTGCAAATTGAACATCTACCACTCTCACCAGATCTCAATACTACAGACTTCTTCCTATTCCCTAGACACCAACTCGCTTTGAAAGGAAATATTTGACGATGTACCTGACATCCAACAAACATGACGAGGGTTTTGAATCCTACACCAAAAGAAGACTTCTTGCAAAGTTTCCAGGACATGGGTAATTATATCTCAACGGTGCATGGTTATGAGAGGTGGCTATTTCGAAGGACAGTATGATAACATTCTTTAATATTTCATCTACAGTAATGTTACAGGACTATTTACTAAACTTTATGGTCAGATGTTTTATATGATTGCATGTTCGAGTTCTTCAACGATAACAAATCATGTGCAAAAACATCCAATAAAAGAAAAAGGAATTTTGCCAATTTACGACTTGGAATAAAACACAAAGTAAAAATTTTAGGAAATGAGTTATTTTCTGCTTGCAAGAGGAAAAGTTTTTGAAGAAAGTAAAAACTCAGATAAGAAATAACTAAAAAGTTAATGAAATTTTTTTTATAGCTTTACTTCTTAGGTATATAACATTTTACAGTTTTCGCTTTCCCTTTTCAATAAAAGGGCTTTAATTTAAAGTTATAAAAATATTTAAACAAGTAAAATTTATAGCAGATGATTTGCTATCACTTTATTAAGCTCATTTTACAGATAAGTAAAAGTTCTTGGAAAGCGATTTTTAGATTGAGTCTTTAAACTTGATTCCAAATCTTTTTTCAACTCATTATACGTTTCGTCGGTTTGCTGCAAGAAGAATGCAAAAAATATTGTCTTGCTTCATTTCCTAAAATAAACGACCTGCCGGGAAAATGAATTGTGTCAATAAATAGTGCTGAAACAAAACAGCCATTTTCAGTGCAATTTATGAATTTCAACTTCAAAGAACGACTAGTACTTTTTTTTAATTTTTAAGAATAAGTTAAGTAAAATCATTTCTTTTCCACATTGATTATGAGATAAATATTTATTATCACATAATTTATTATTAGAAGTTTATAATTTATTATTTATTATTAGAAGTTTACTCGTAGCAAATGCCAGAAATTATTCAGAGGAGAATATTTGCATAAAAACTACCATACCATAAAACAAAAGATTTGTAATTTGATGATGTCATTGGTTATTTTGTCTATAGAGTAACAAGGTGGCCTTTTTTTGTTGGTAGATGCGTCTATGACAGCCTGTCAGATTAGTAAAAAAATTGATCCTTGGATTTATTGAAGCGCGTCAGATTAAGATAAGATGGGGATAAGATTACAAGCAAAAGAGTTCATTAAAAAAATCTGACGATTTGAGCGTAACGCAAGGGTGTTGGAGGGTTACAAAGTTACCAAAAAAAAAAAATAGTTTTTCCTCCCTAGCGGTCAGATTAAAAATTCCCCTCAAAATATTCGTCAGATTTTAGTCTGGACTATCAAGCTGAACCTTCTGTATAGAAATCTGACACGCTCGAGTATTTCAATATGACTCTTTTTTTTTTTTTTGCAGTGGTTAGACCAGTAAAAGAAAATTATCAGATTTATTGAAGCTCGTCTGATTAAGATAAGGTACGTTAATTACTAGCTAAAGAGTGTACATTTAAAAAATCTGACGATTTGAGAGTAACGCAAGGGTATGGGAGGATTACAAAGTTGCAAAAACAAGAAAACTCTTTTTTTCCCTTCTAGCTGTCAGATTAAGAACACCCCTCAAAATAATCGTCAGAATTTAGGCTACCATGACTGGACCATCAAACTGAACCTTCTGTATGAAAATTGAGCTTCTTCCTTACTCATAAAACTAAAATAGCAAATAGCAATAAGTATAAAGAGCAAAATAGTACTCATTTAGAAACGAAAGCATGACATTTAAGCATATACAAATTTGAAGAATTTCCGAAATATGAAATTAAACTTCACGTGTTTAAAAAGATATATCTGTTAATACTTTTTTTTAACATGGAGTCTAAAAATTTCTCTGTATGGCTATTAAAGTACGAACTGTTTAAAAAAATGTAGCCGTACCCGTAATCCCCTTATAGTTGCTTTAGTTATTTTGGGAAATTTCAACTATTGTGGGTTCTTGGTGCGATTTAAAATGTTACCGAATTCGAGGGAATCGTTTTGGGATACCTTGGATAATGCTCCCCCTCCTTACTTTGTAAAACGGTATGTTACTCATTTTCGTTAAAGAGATATTGTCGCCAGATGCTGAGATATTTCTGGTCCACATAAAATGGCGCTAAAGAGTTTCATCCGAAATGTTTCGTCAATAAGTGGTAAAATTTGGCGATTGTTTGAAATTGTGCAAAAAAAAAATAATAATAATAATAATAATAATAATAATAATAATAATAATAAAAATAATAATAATAATAATAATAATAATAATAGAAGTTTTGTGCTGTTTATTGATATGCCTAATTTAGTTGAAGGATTATTTCATATATTAAAAAAATTTTAAGATTCTTTTCATGGCGATATTTTGTTTACATGGTGAAAGCTGAGATACATTGTGAAGTCTTTGGCTTCAAAAAGAGCGACAGTTGAAAAAATTGAAATCTTTCTGCAAAAAAGGTTTGGCTAGATTTATGCTGGTAAATTGGATTATAAGAAAGTATCCAATCAGCACAAATAATAATAATTTAATAAAATAATAGTTTAAAAAAACTAAAAAACACGCTTTCGTAGCAAAATGAACTAAAAAGTGAAAAATAATCTTTGGATGATAGTAGTTGACCAATCAACTTAATTTTAATGTAATACAAAAAAGCGTGGTTGTTTCTACCACGTTTCCACGTTATGATAATCAAGAAGCGAATTAAAATTGTGCTCTACGTTTGCTATCAACCATATCGTTGCCAATACACGTGAGTAAAGGTGCGAATTAAATATTTTGCTCTGTGAATGGCAACACTGAATGGCATTTCATCATTTGTGATATCATCGGCAGAAGCGTAAATAATGAAATCGCAACGATTTAAGTAATTTTTTAAAAATATTAAACTTAAACAAATTATTTAAAAAAATGGTTAGATCCTATGTTTTTAAGCATACTCTTTCGGAAAAAAATACTTTTAAAATTTTGGAAACGACTCCATTGTGAAATTGGCGAACTTTATACATTTTGGCACCAATGCCAAGGCGAGAAATATTTTTTCTTTGACATTCTTAAAAAAGGAGTACATAATTGTCTATTTGCAAGGAACTGACTACGAATCAAGTCTCACTTTAAGGTGGGGTTCATTATATTGTACCCGTTTGTGACAAGGCGGAGGAAATAAATGTCAAGAGGAACATACAATGGGGAGAATGAGACATCAAGCTTTTTTTTTTTATAAGAACGTCTATGAAAATCAGTATGACATGTGGCAAAGGGAAGAGGGTTTATGGTGAAGTGTGAAACTTTGCGACAAAGGATAGAGGAATCAAAAATTTTGAAAAGTGCATTTGTCAGTTTTCCCCTAAACCGTAAACAAATCACAAACACGATTATTTTAAAAATAGCACTTTTATTGCGACGTCCAGTGTTTTTGAACGGACAATTTTTAATGTAGCAAGTAGGATTCGTTTATTTGACTGTTTGGAACTTAATAATTCTAACGGCAAAGGTCAAGGCAACTTAAACTTATTAAAAGAAGCATTGTTCATGCAGAAGTTTTACGTATAATCTGAGTTTTGCAGGATCGTTTCATTCGGGAAGATTTCGATAACTGTTAAATTGGCGTGCGCTCTTTATCTATTGGCGTTAAATTTTTGGCACCGATTGCAGCTCGAGAAATGTTTTTACTTTGCATACGAAAACAAAGAGTAGGGAAATGTATATTTGTATACGGTTGCCACAAAATATGGGCTGTCCACGGATGAAGTCCCTCTTTAAGGTGGGGTTCACGAAATAGTAACAGTTTGTGACAAGGGAGAGGAAAGACATGACAAGAGGGGCATACAATGGGGAGAATGTGACAACAAACTTTTTTTAATAGGAACGTTTATGGAAAATAGCGTGACATGTGACTAAGGGAAGAGGGAGAATGGTGAAGTGCAAAATTTGTGACAAAAGGGGGAGAGGGTCGAAAGTGTTGAAAGGTGTGACATACACCGCCCTTAACCATAATCAAATCTCAAAGACGACCTTTTTTTTAAATTGTTTTTTTTTTTTTTTTTTTTTGAGCAATCACGATTGCTTATTGCTTTCATTTGACTGTCATTGGCGTTACGGTTCCTTTTTCAGCTTGGACCAGGGCTGCAGCGCCACCGTCCAGCGGTGGCGGCGCGGCTGGTCCTGAGCACTGCCCCCCGGAATCCGCTTTTGCTGGGCGGTGGCGTCCCTGTCCTACACACGCATGCTCATACACAGTCGCCTACGCGCGCACGCCTTTACACACATACACACACCTACGTGCACACACGTAAGCCTACACACACACGCACACAACTATATACACGTAAGCACCCAGGAGGAGGGACATGCTTGGCCGGGGGAGCCATTTCTAGAAACAATAACTCTAACCAGTAAAGTCTTGTCGCAACTCGTGATTGCGAAAACATAATTTGAATTCAAAGTTTCGGAATTCAAATTAGAGTTTTTTTTTTGGGGGGGGGGGACGTTCAGTGTTTTCGAATGAACAGTTTAGTTATACGTTGCCACGAGTAGAGTTCGTTCATTTCATACTTGGAAATTTATATTTCTAATGACGATATCAAAGCAAATTACTCAATAATAGTAGAAGCTTTATGAGTAATATTGTTCACGCAGAAGTTTTACGTATAAAATGAGTTTTGCTGCTTCATTCCATTCTAAAATTGGATGATTGGCGATTTTTATCCATTGGCGTGAAATTTTTTGTTTCCAATGCCAGCGCGAAAAATCTTTTTCCTTTGCATACGTAAACAAAGAGTAGGGAAATGTCTATTTGCATAGGGTAAGCACAAAACAACATGGTATCCAAAATAAAATTATTCAAGCCAGGAATTTGACGACCACACCAATTTCTTGATGTGGTTATTTTCTTCAGTTAAAAGTGCTACTTTTTGTCAATGAAATTAATAGAATAAGCAAAAGAAATAACGTGGAGCCAGAAAAAACTTTTATTTTCCCGACAGTTAGTTTTTATTATTATTTTTTAATGGTTGATTTTGGAAATAAAGCGTGGTCTTTATGACGTTACAAATGACGTACTTTGGCGCGCTACTCCATAGCTGAGCAAAAGTTTCACGCTTTGCTGTCAACAACTTTTCCAGGTTATGATAATTTGCGCTGTGCGCTAATGACATCAGTGAATGGCATTTCATCGCTTTTGATGCCATGTGCAGAAGCGTAAAAAATGAATTTCAATCTGCGCATCAATTAAAATAATAGTTAAAAAATATTAAATTTTTTCAAATTATTTAAAAAATGGTTAAAACCTTTGTTTTTAAGCATGCTCTTTCAGAAAAAAAAATACTTTAAAAATTTCGGAAACGACCCCATTTCTGAAATATCCCTTTTAATCCATTTATTTTCAGATTAACAGACAAAAAGCAAAATTGAAATAAATTATTACTGTTTTTTATTTTGTGTACATATAAAAATTGTATGCTTCCAGATATGAAGTAAACATGAGTAAGAGTAGAAATAAAAATGTTAGAATTAGTTAAATTCATACAAGTTTTCTCAAATATTCATTTATGAATATGGTCGAATTTCGACCACTGGGCGAACGCTAGTTACATTAAATTTCCATTTAAATAGAAAATAATCAACCAATCCGTTTGCAAATCTCGTGGGAAAACGTTTCTTTAAGAATTAACTTGAGAAAAGCCTTGAGCAGTCAGACGAAACGCAAAAATATTCAACAATACATCAATTCTAGATATCAACTGGGAGTAGAGATTATACACTAAATAATATATTGAGTTGATGAAAGCCTTCGAACATAGAACTATAAAGCTTATAACTATTTTTTTATACCTTAGAACTTTCTAACAGATGCCATCTTCAGCAGAAAAATCAGCGCTTTCGATGGACTCATAATATTAGCACGTGCAAGTATTTTTTCACCCCCTTATTGGGGCATTTATGCAAAAATTGGGACTTAAATTAGAATAAAAAAGGAACTATCAATCGGATTTTTTTTCGAACTGGTCCATAAACCCTCCCAGTACCAAAAAGAACAAACGGTGAAAGTTTCAGTCAAACCCGGCGGGTAAGTTTCTAAGATCTTAGGGATCACACACACACATTTATTAACATCCATATATATATATATATATACAGTCGACGCTCATTATAACGACCACACATTATAAAGACCGTCCCATTATAACGACCAGTGGTTAAAGTCCCAACTTTGTTCCTATAAACTCTATGTTAATTTGCTTTCGTTATAACGACCGTTCTGTATCGTCTAATCCAATACAGCGACCGAATCAGCGGACGCTATTTCTTGTGTTCTTTCCAATAAAACAAATTTGTAGCTTGGAATGACATTATTGTTTACGGACATCTGCCTGAAGTTTTCAATGTCGAATCCAACTTTAAAAGGGGTGGGGGGGGGGGGAGATTACCATTCACCACAGCTAGCACAAAAAAAATAATGGGAGGAAAAATCGAGAAATTTCCAGGTTCCTAAGAAAAGGGAGTTGACAGATGTATTGGTAGTTTTGAATTTAGTGGTTTTAAAGATTTGGGGTTCTCGAGGACTTTTAAATGTTTCTTTGGAAAGCAAGAGAAACACAATTTATCACCTATATATGAAACAGAAAATAATGTTTTGCAAACAACACGTCTGCTAAAAAGGCAGACCTCTGTTTCTGGTTTTATCTTCAGAAATTGTTGTAGTAGTAGTAGCAGATTTGAAAGTGTGTAACATTTTCCTCCCTATATTTTCTACTTTAAAACTTGTTTAATATTCTGTCATAATATTTTGCACACGACTTTTCTAAAAATTCCTATGATAAAAAAAATTTGGGCATTTACTTGGGCATGCATGATGACGGTGTACATTTTTTAAATTTATACCTCTTATAACGACCACTCGTTATAAAGACCTTTTTCTCTGGGACAGAGATGGTCGTTATATCGAGCGTCGACTGTATATATATATATATAGAGAGAGAGAGAGAGAGAGAGATTAATATGTGCAAGTAATTTTTCACCACTTTAATAGGCAATTTACGCGAAATTTGAGCTTAAAAAATAAATTACAAAAAATCCAATTCAAATTTTAAAAAACAAAACCCCAGGAGCAAACCACCGTGGCTCGAAGTAATTTTGTACAAAATTTCAAGGCTGTAGGTGCTATGGGGTCTCCTGGACGCAGGCCCGCCACAGGCTTACTTCCAGAATTTCCTTAAAACATTACTTTTATTTACTATAAAGAGAAAAAAAAATGTCAACAAAGGCTGCAAAATCATTGTTTGATAGGTAAATAGTATCAGTATTACATGAAACTTAATTTTGGTACGTAACATTTGTAACAAAAATTAGAAAAATCCATATGTGAAAAATATATCAACTACACCCAACTTCTCCTACTGTTGGAAAGTCTGATGTTTACTATAAACGAATTAAAAACATTCTTAATGCATTAGGCTTCCAAATTCTGGCATCGTAAAACTACGTATGGAAATGTATTACAGTTATATCAGTTACTGCTTAGGTATACGAAAATAGCGCTATAAATAAAATCAAACACATATTTTTTTAAATGGTACATGATAAGAAAGTTCTGGTTTCGAATTTGATTTCAGCATGATAAACATACCACAAAAACAGTCAAACTCATTACGGAAGTATCGTAACATAATATCGTCTGTCGTCATATTAAAATAATTTTCATGCCTCATAAATATATTTCTTCAGAAAGAATGAACAGTTAGTAATAACTGGCATTATTAATAAGTCTCCATTTTTATCTAAAAAATATAACTTCATTCATTTCTAGAAGTATTTGAAATGATAACTTCCATAATGAAAATCAAACTCCATTGAAAGTCATAGTTAATTTAATTGGATTTTCCTAATATTACTTTTTTTTAACATTGGATTTTTTTTTTAACATTAAGTTCAAAACTACTTCAGTTCGGTCATCTGGTTAATTAAAGTTATTAAGCATGTTTTATGTAAAAAAAACTTTCTGGGTTTTTTTACTGACTTGAATCACTAGAAATCTATTTCATTTGCATTTAGTTTTCATATCCCCATTAAAAATGCAATATTTGGAATAGTTGTAAATTTTCAAGCTGTGAAAAAAAGTGACTTTTTACTCCCTTCCTTCATCTCTTTGTCACTGTCTCTGAAGTAATTATTTCCTTCATTTCCGTCGAAAAACTTATTTCAAACTACCACTCCAATTTCGTTAAGAACTTTTTCTCTGTTGTTTAAACACGCATTGACAGTTTAAGAGCAACTTTCAATTTTCAGAACAATCAGCCGAGAAAAAAAAATAAGAAGAAACCAGAGTATAATTAAAAAGATAAGTTGAGAAGAAAGAAAAATAAAAGCAGTTTGTTCCATTGCTTGAAAAATAATAACGGAGAAAAGAAATGAAATTTCAAATAAATCGTAAACAACATAAATTTTAAACGGTAATTTCATTTCTGTTATTGATTACTACTTAATGGCTAATTTCAATTTCTGCAGATGGGAACTGTTGTATTTATGCACTTCGATAAAACAACAAAATATTTTTAAAAGAAGAAATTTAACCACAAGCCTGTGCTTCATTTTGTGAACTTTAAAATTATTTTGATTCATAATAATTTGCAAATATTGCGCATAAAAATACATTTTTCAAACGAAAACTTTCCTTATAGGTTTCTACGCAAACTAAATGCAGACTATAGTTTCATAGCAATACACTTGAGACTCTCATAGCAATATACATTTGTTCTTTGGTTAAACTGAGTATTTTACACTTCTAAGAAAATCTATAAAAAGAAAACTATTTTTATAGATTCATACTCAATCTAAATGTAGACGATAGTTTCATAGCGATATGCTTGTGCCTCTTATAGCAATATGCATTTGTTCTTTGGTTAAACTGAGTATTTTAGTTCTGAGAAAATCTATAAAAAGAAAACTATTTTGATAGATTCCAATCTAAATCCAGACAATTTCATAACAATATACGTGTGTCTCTCATAACAAAATTCGTTGGTTTAGTATTTTACAGTTCTTGTTTGATTTAATACAGCAAAGAAACTTCTCAACTTCTGTTTACACAGCAAACATGCTGACACCTTTGGCATCAGAATACTAAGAAAGAGAGAGAGAGAGAGAAGTTTTGCGTAACGAAAAATAGTCTTCTTCAATGAGATTTAGACTAAAATTTGTCTTTTCTTCTAAAGTTTATCACCTTCTCATAAGGCTGCCTGGTCAATACATCTTTTTTTTTTTTTTTTTTTTTTTTTTTTTTTTTTTTTTTTTTTTTGCGGTTGAAGAAAATTAAACAAATGCTTCCTTTTTGTCCATAAAAACTGAAATTTTAATGTGAAATTTTTATTCCAGGAATATCAAACATTGTTTTTTGTTGATAAAAGTTTTGAAACAAAATTATTAATTACTTTGAAATGAGGGAAAACTATACAGCTCTAAGTACTCGTCAAATGTAATTACTTTCCAAAATCATACCATTTATTTACGCATTTCAACTTCTAATTAGTTTAAATCATTTTAAAAACAATCTTAAACAGATTTAAAAAATGTAAAACGTAACAAGTTGTTAATAAATTTTTTTTTTTTTTTGGTTAATTTGAGAATAAAGTCATTTTTGCTTAACTCATCTAGAACCAGATAAAAAAGTAAAGTTTGTATCTTATTTCTCAGTTCAGAGCCATTTTTATAAAACCGAAATCCGTTTTTCAATTTGATTTCTTTTTTAGTGTCATTATATTTCATTGACTTCGACTTACATTGTATTTCTGTTATTCTTTTGCGATTCCATCAGCAATTAGAGATAAACATAGAATGGAATTTGAAATTAAGAGTTAAATTTTGATAACAGAAAAAAAACTTGGACATTTGTGAGGATACAATAGATTTTGCCCTTCATGTATGCATAAATTATTCAGCTTCTCTCAACCAAAATAAACTAGGTCCTAAGCAAAGTTATATCAATACCTTTGTGCGTGAAAATAAAAAATAAGAAACAACGTATAATTGCACAAAAATTGCAGATTATTGCAAAAAAGGCCCGTCTCAGTCACAAATAAAGTTGAATAAATACCTTTGCGTATTCAAATTAACGAGTTGATGTGTGCATCACATGATTTCCTTTTACTCCAATTTAACGTCATTTCCCCATTATTGGCATTTTTAATGTTATTCAGTACTTTACTCTCTAAATATCACCAACAGTGGCCAAACTGAATTTTAAAAAAAAATCGCCAAATTTGTCGCTAAGTTGGCGACAAAACTTGGCGATCAAAATACTGGCGATCTATCGCCAAGTGTCTGCCAAATTATAACACCACTTGAGTTTACATTGAAATTAACAATGATTTCCCCCCAAAAAGGGGCAAAAGACCCCTTTAGAAACACCCGAATGCAACCAAAACGGGAGGTGAACAACTAGACCCCTCTAGGAGACTACGTACCAAATTTCAACTTTCTTGGACTTACCGTTCTTGAGTTATGCGACATACGCACATACACACATCCGCACGTACTCACATACGCACATACATACATACATACGTACATAGAGACGTCACGAGAAAATCTGTTGTAATTAACTCGGGAATCGTCATTATAGATATTGCGCGTGTCTATACGTTCTTAAGCACTTATCCACGTGTGGTCAAGCCGAAAAAAAAAACTCAATATTCATTCGGGGGTGGAAAAAAATTGAAATTAAGGCTGATATTTAAGTGAAAACATTTTCGCGAATACAATACTTCCTTTTTTGTAAAAAGAAGTAATAAGAAACAACAACGTACCATTGCACAAAAATTGCAGATTACCTGCAGTAATCTGCTATTTTTGTGCAACTATACGTTGTTATTTCTACGTTGTTTTAGCTCATAAGCATTGTAAAAATGAAAACTGGTAACGATCATAAAATGTATTTTTAACTTTACATCAGAATTTTATTGACATGCAAAACAAATAAATCCATACATCAACCATACGTCATTAACGAATTTCTGGTGACAAATTCGATTTTTAAATTTCAAGTTAGTTTTCCTAAAAAAGCTTTGTACCTGTTCCTTTTCTATTTAAAGTTTTATTCTTTACACGAATTTCTGTTTCGAGTCATAATTTAAATCATGTTACTAAAATAACTTCTAGATAATATCTATCAGATTATGACTTTTGTTACACTCATGCGATAAGCAAACTAGCCTGAAATTTAAATTTGGAAACAATGCTGAAAGTTAATGTATCAAGACTTAAATGATAATGAACGACCGGCAGAGAGGCAAATGAAAGATGATGAGCAAAAATAAGACTTAACCCTATTAATCATATTTTTTATTGTGTTTAGAAAAAAGAGAAGCAATATGGTGTTCTTTTAAATGTTATTATAACGTTTGCTTTTTGTTTCGTGCGTGGCTTGCAATGCTAATAAAGCATGAATTGTATTTTTTTTTAATTTCAAGAGAAAAAAAAATATTTTATTCTACTCGATTCTGTTAGAAAAGTGTACCAATAGTGATTTGTACAGATTTTGTGTTTACCGTGACTTTTTGATTCCTTCTTGTTTCTTAATGCTTTGTGCTTTTCTGTTCTTTTTGCCTCGAGGCACGAGGATAACATTAAAATGGGCTACTCTGAATTAGTTGTTTTTGATGATTAATCTTTGAGAACTTTTGATGCTATTTAGTCTAGTTAGACACCCACATGTGTTTAACTAAACTAAATCCATTCTGACGGCGGAAATGTGGCATTTGTCTTTTTCTTTTTTTAGAATAGAGTCAATGCCCTAAAATGGGTAAAGAACGAATGAGCGTGTGTCATATTTGCAAGTTTAGCTATAATTTGGCGATATAAATGTATTTTAAAACAGGATTTGAAAAAGAGGAAATAATTCTACTTGAATTCTACTTCTATGATAAGCATTAAAAGCTTGCAAAGAAAGAAAAAATATCCAACAAGTAGTAATACGTGTTCAACATGAGCTCGTGTGTCGTTTTTACTTCTAAAGTCCTAATGAAATCGATACTAGTGAATTGATCGAACTAACGAAAATCAAAACGTTAGCAGTACTTTTGGGAGTAATCAAAACTTGTGCCTGCAGTCTATACCAGTGTTTCTGGGTGCAATTGAACGCACCATACAAAATGCTAAAACTCTATTGTGGACCACACAAAAGGTTGCATGCCAAATTTTACTGTTGTATGTAGCATTTCACTGACTAATTAAAAAAATATTCAGACAGTAGTAAAAAACGACGGTATGCTGTAAAAAGGAAACATACTTTCAGTAAAGTTCCTGCACAAATTTTGATACACTTTCTAATTAACGCACTTTTAATTTATTTCAAATAGTAGATGAGTTTGTCGATTTGAGATTGTTTTAATGATTGCCTTATTTCTAAAACATTTTTTAAAAATATGTTTGTAAAAAAGTATCCATATTTTCAATTCACTAACTTGATTCCGTAATTTCATTGATTTCTAAGCTTTACTGTTCCCAAGTACCGTTTTCTCGATTAGAAACCTTTATACTTGTCTTTGAAATCCTGATTATTGTAATTGTTCAGTTAGAAATCTTAAACTTTAATTCAGCTGAATAAATGTATATCAAAATATTTTCAGTGATTAATTTTCTTCCATTAAAACCACGATTACTCATTTGTCTTCATAATTAAACTACACCCTTTCAAAAGCAATGCATCTAACGGGAGCCTTTCTCAAAATATTTACGCTCTCTGCCTTTTATCTGGGAATTATTAAAACAATTTTCAAGAAATTTCAATTATATATTTTTCTTGTCCCAATAAGAAATTTAATTAGTCAAAGGTCGTTACTTTTCTATCAATAACCGCTTTATTTACTAATAATTAATTAAATTTATGAATAAGGCAAATTATGCTCTTTGAAAACGAAGCTTAATTATTCAAAATTTGGTGACTATTCCTTGAACTTATAATGGAAGCTCTAAATGATTAATATTTAGTTTTTAGATATTTCAATAGAAGTGCTTTGAAAGTACTTCGCATCAATTTTATCCCATTAATTATTTCAATGTCAAATAGTAATTCTAGTTCTTTACTTCTGATATTAATAAGATATTTTTGTTTTATCTTATTAAGAGTGAAAAAATTTCACTCAAAAATCGGCCTTAATTTCCATTTTTCTCACAACTGAATGAATGTTGAGTTTTTTTTTTTTTTTTTTTTTTTTTTCAACCCGACCACACGTGTATAAGTGCCTACGAACGTATAGACCCCCGAAATATCCATTTTAACAATCTCCGAGTTATTTACAACGAGTTTTTTCGTGACGTCCGTATGTACGTATTACTTTTAGTATATGTATGTGTGTATGTGCGTATATGCGTATGCGCGGATGTGCGTATGTGCGGATGTATGTCGCATAACTCAAGAACGGTATGTCCTAGAAAGTTAAAATTTAGTACGTAGACTTCTAGTGGTGTCTAGTTGTGCACCTCCTTTTTTGGTTGTATTCGGGTGTTTCTAAAGGGGTATTTTGCACCTTTTTGATGGGAAATCATCATTAATTTCGATGCAAACTCAAGTGGTGTTATAATATGGCGGATACTTGGCGATATATCGCCAGTCTTTTGGTCGCCAAGTTTTGTCACCAAGTTGGCGAAAAAATTGACGATTTTTTTTCGTTTAATTGGCCATTGTTGGTGATATATAGAGAGTAAACTATTGAATCACATTAAAATTGCCAATAATGGCGAAATAACATTAAATTGGTGTAAAAGGAAGTCATGTGATGCACACATCAGCTCGTTTTCAATATAATTTTAAATGCATTTGTCCTATGTACAATTTATTCCAACCGTCATTTGCAGTAATACTTTATGATTTCTTTTTTAATTATTTGTCTCAACTTTACTAAATTTTGACAAAACCTTTTTACTTCCTTTTACAAAAAAGGAAGTATTGTATTCGCGAAAAAAATTTCATTCAAAAATCGACCTTAATTACCATTTTACTCAGCCCCGAATGAATATTTATTTTTATTTTATTTTTATTTTTTTTTCGACTAGACCACCCGCGGATAAGTGCCTAAGAACGTATAGACATGCGGATGTGCGTATGTATGTCGCATAACTCAAGAACGGTCTGTCCTAGAAACTTGAAATTTGGTACGTAGACTCCTAGTGGGGTCTAGTTGTGCACCTCTCCTTTTGGTTGCATTCGGGTGTTTCTAAAGAGGTCTTTTGCACCTTTTTGGGGGGAAATCATTGTTAATTTCGATTCAAACTCATAATAATTTGGCGGACACTTGGCAATATATCATCGGTTTTGTCACCAAGGTGACAAATTTGGCGATTTTTTTTAATTTTTTTTAAAATCTGGTTCTAATTTGGCCACTGTTGGTGATATTTATAGAGGTAACTATTGAATCACATTAAACTTGCCAATAATGGGGAAATAACATTAAATTGGTGTAAAAGTAAGTCATGTGATGCACCTAATCAGCTCGTTCGCTTATATGAACCCCTTGAATCTCTAAATAGACCCACGAATGCGCATTTAAACCAATTTGGAAACCACTTTAGATGAGCGGTAAAAGCTTTTAAAGTGTATATTTTGCATCAATATATTAAAATACGTATTTTTCAATTCAACCAAAAACACAAAACGTATTTTAAAAAAAGTCGCTTTTAAATTAAAGGTATGCAATTCATTAAATCTTTAACTATTACAATGCTCATTGCTTTTAAGTACAGATACTTCGAACATTAAAAATTCTAACTAACTTCAAGTGCATCATTTAAATTAAAGTTTTCTTGGAGCTTTAGTTGAAGTTAGAGCCTTTTAAGAGATTACATGCAAAAAAAGTTTTGCTTGTTTAAGCATTCATTTGATGGCCTGAAATAGGTACATTTCTTTTTTAGAGTGCGCTGTTCCGGAATCCTTGAGAAAAGTGCATTAATTTAGACAAACTGTTTGACACAAATGATACTTTCATTGCTTTAATTACATAAATGGATTCATTATCGTAATTTTACCTTTTCAGATTTAAGCTTAATGCACATTGAGAGACAATTACAAAACCTTATCAATGTAGGTGACTGATGTAAGATAGAAAACGTTCGCTAACTTAAGAATCTTCAAAAAAGTTTAAATGATGAAGAAAAAGGTTTAATTTCCGACAGTAGCAATAAAGTTTAGTACTACAAAAAGTAATAATTGTGTTGCGATAAATTTTATCTCAACTGGTTAATTCCTATCACTACAATTTGAAATTTTAACTTTAATGCTCCCAATTTTTTTGAGAATTCTTCCCAGTCAAAATTAGTTTTTTTTTTTTTTTTTTTTTTTTTTTTTTGTCATGTAAAAATAGTTTTTAAATGTAAGAAAGAAATATTTTAAAAATTTATACTTTAAAAAAGTGACTTATTTCCCGAAAGTATTTAGGATAAGGCAATCAATATCGAAGTCAATGTGGTGCTGCTCTATCGATACTAGTTGAAATTGCACTCGAAAAACGAAGTCTGTCAAATCAAAATCAATCCCTAAATAGTTAACTTTATCATAAAAATGTGTCTTTTTTTACAATTAGAGTCTGAAAATAACTCATGGTTTGATGAAACAAAATCTAATGTAGACACAACATGACTGAAAAGAAATAGAATTCATCCCTAAGCATCCAGCCCCTGGCATTTATTTGAATTTCGACATCTTGAATTCAAATTATGTTTTTCGCAATCACGAATTGCGATAAGAATCCACTCGTTGAGTTTCTTGTTTCTACAAACGACTCCCATCGCAATTATGTTTGTGAAAAACAAAATTTGAATTAAAGATTTCAAAATTTAAATTAACGCCGAGGGCTGGATGCTAGATGTTGTGTGCTGTATGCTGGATCTTGCATGCTATGTCTAAAGAGGATTGTGTAAAGTCAGATAAAAATAAAGTCGATTTTAGGGGACATGGATGCCACCACCCAGGAGGAGGTCCCGTTCGCGGAAGCCCAGTTCAAAAATGACCCAGATTGTCAACTTCCATTAAGTGCAATCAGCAACTCGTGATTGCTCAAAAAAAAAAAAAAAAAGATAGGCACTAGCTAAGCTCCTGTAAGATCCTATACATGAAGAAAAAGAAGCCCTGGTAACAAATGCTCAAAAAATACTAAAATATACTGTCTACTAATAGCACGCAAAAATTTCTCACACATGTTTTTACAAAGCCTTTAACTGCTCGGAGTTATGATGGTTGAATATTTTATGATTAGGGTGGTTTATATGACACTCTCATACTAGCCACAACATACGGGGTGTTTCAGAAAGGACTTATCTACTTCGAAATGACATAACCGCAAAACGTTGAGAGATAGAAAGGTGACGCCATTGGTATGTTGAACAGACAGGTCTGGAATTTTTTGTGCACCGATTTTCAAAAATAGTTCAAAGATTGGACATAGAGGAAGTCGTCGCTCTCTAATGTCCAACTCGTCTCTACTGAAACGGATGTACAAGCTTCAAACATTGCAGCGAGTGACTTCGAACTTTACCCATCGATTGCATCGTGCATCCGATTGCATCGATGCAGTTGCAGACCTTGAGGAAAAATGACAGACTCCGACTCCGATTCTTGGAATTTTAAACCATCAAATTCCGACTATTTTATCCCAAAATCAGTCCGAGTCCGAAACCCTGATTGAAGCAGTGATGAAACCATCCGTCGCTATCCAAAATATGCCGAACATAAGAAACAAAAATCCCATTCAGAACCTCAGAAAACAACATACCCTTCTTTAATAAATCTCTTTTTCTCAAAATAGCCAAATTATAAGTCCACCATAAAGATATTTCGCCATACCCACGTCCTTTAATGTCAGCAGAAAGTGGACACTTAAAAACTCTCACGCTTAAATCATCCACAAGCGGAAGAAAGGGAAAAAAGGCTACAGAATTTATTTTACAAATTATCTATGTGAGATATATTTATTGCGTTCTCACAGCACCAATATAGAATAAAGAGTAAAGAACAAGTTGATTAACAGTGACCGTTGCAGATATGATAAAATGTATCACTCGCAGAAGATTAGAAAGTTTCTGGTAAAAAAAAGGCAGAAGAGAGAGAGAATGGTATAAATTTCGTTCTGTTCATTATAAATAAGGCACACAAAATAAAGTAAAAGTTTGCTACAAAAGGACAAAGAAAATGTATTTCATTTGGTTTGTCGGATTTAGGACACCATCCTCTTCTTCGTGATTCTTTATCTGCTGGTAAAGCTGCATATTAACGGCGTACAGCACTGATGTGGCAGGGAATGTTTTCAGCATAAATATGTATTTATTATCGTTATGTTACACTTATATTAACTACTACACATTTAGTTAATGTTTTATTTATAAACATGGTTAGATGTAATAAACAAAGATTGTACGAGGTCTAAATTTTGAGAGCATTAGTGTGGTGCTGACCAAAACATAAAAAATTTTTCAAGCTTCTATAAAACATGCTTGAATTTCTGTTCTTTTTATTATTATTATTATTACTACTATTATTATTTTTACTTTAATTTTCTTTTTTTTTAACCCCTTTGGTAGAATTATCATATTTATCAAACAGGATACAGCATATACATGAAATACACCGCCAGCTCAGTCATTTCCAGCCTAAGACTGCAGTTTCGTGCATATTAGCACTCATCAGCCCGGCATAGGAAAGTGACTGAGCTGGAGATGGAAAACCTCTTGAGGAAGCCAAGAGTGCCAAACAAACTGGTAGCTAATTTGGAATTAGCGCAGACCAGAGACGAGTGATCGAAGCAATGGTTCGGTTCAACTCGAGGATTGAAGGCAAGGCATGGTATATTCAGTAAATTATCGCCCAATAGCCCTGGCTATTGGGCGATAATTTACTGAGGATACAGCATATCAGAATTGGAGAGGGTGCTGTTTGAGTTGTGGTGGGGATCATTGAGAAAAGATAAAATGGAGGGAGTGAAGACTCATTCCTGAATGGAAGACCGCAAGTCTCGTGACAAATGTTAATGTGAAGCATTGAAAAAAATCAGGTATATTTCGCCGGTCTCGCGCAAAACGTGTCAACCATTCTGCGTTGTTGAGTCATGTGACTTGGGGTCTTCGCCTCAGCTTTTTCTAAGCCAATAATTGGTCCTCCATTTTAATTCCTGCTCTAATGTGGTGAAAGTAATATTGATCGACAGCATTGTTCGCGCCATTTGCAGTACTTCTAATGGCATGACGTGGTGAGCATTGTCGTGTGTTGTGCAGAAGCATATTCGTAATGGTTGTTTTTTAAGAACTACTCAGCGAGCATTTTGAATACGATTTCAGTTTGACTGACATATTCTTTTACAGGTAGAAAAATTATTCACATTTGATATCAACCCTCAGAGTTCTTCAGTACAGAAGTTTTGCACTGAAAACGGAAACGCCTGTCCTACCTACAGACCGTAGCACTGCAGAAAAGTTTGGCATATGTGAGAATGCCCATCCAGTAAACTCTAAAGTTTTAAGACTTAAACACACAGCTTCCGTAGGATTTTCCGATAGAAATCTAAGAAAAATCCTGTACAATTAATATTCATCGGGGGAATGGTTTTTCTAACTGAATAGTATTGTGTCGCCCAAGTCGGAAAGGAATGTGAAATGCTCACTGAGTAGTTCTTAAGGAATTAGGAATATACGCGGCGGGACCCAAAAATAACCGGATTTTTGTTCTAAAATATTTATATATTAGTTTATTCACAAAATTTCTTTTGTTTCCTTTGAAGTGTTCACCCTTAGATGCAATACACTTGTTAATTCTTTTTTTCCACTGTTAGAAGCTCCCCTGGAACTCTCTAACTTTGACCATGTGCAGTGCCCATTGCGAAGTAGTTTTTACAGTCTCTACATCATCAAAACGCTTCATTTTCAGATTTTTTTTCATTCTCGGGAACAGAAAAAGATCACAGCGGGCTAGGTCTGGCGAATACGGGTGTCGAAGAACGACTGGCCACCCCTGAGAGGCCAATTAGCAGTTAAGAGTAAAGGTTGTGTGTACGGGAGCGTTATCATTGTGAAGGAACCATCCTTCCATAATCGCCTTAGCAAGCTCCAAGTCACTCTTGTTTCTTCTAAATTTTCGTCAATCGTAAAACGACCACTCTCGTTGATTTCTTGGCAGATTTTTTCAACGTTTTCATCATTTCGAGACGTTGAAGGGCGCTCAGAGCGAGCATGATCTTCAACATTCATGCTACCGCGTTTGAAGCGCCCAAACCACTCGAAAACTTATGTACGGCTCATAGCATCGTTCTTGAAAGCTTGTTGAAACATTTGGTAAGCGAATCCGTTGCCGACTTTTCAAGCAGGAGAAGCAAAATTTCAAGTTTAGTTTGTTCTTTTAAATCCGCCATGTAATGAGTGAGTGATCTGCCATGTATCATGAAAATGTGTCTTTTTTTACAATTAGAGTCTGAAAATAACTCATGGTTTGATGAAACAAAATCTAATGTAGACACAACATGACTGAAAAGAAATAGAATTCATTCCTAAGCATCCAGCCCCTGGCATTTATTTGAATTTCGACATCTTGAATTCAAATTATGTTTTTCGCAATCACAAATTGCGATAAGAATCCACTCGTTGAGTTTCTTGTTTCTACAAACGACTCCCATCGCAATTATGTTTGTGAAAAACAAAATTTGAATTAAAGACGTCAAAATTTAAATTAACGCCGAGGGCTGGATGCTAGATGTTGTGTGCTGTATGCTGGATCTTGCATGCTATGTCTAAAGAGGATTGTGTAAAGTCAGATAAAAAGAAAGTCGATTTTAGGGGACATGGATGCCACCACACAGGAGGAGGTCCCGTTCGCGGAAGCCCAGTTCAAAAATGACCCAGATTGTCAACTTCCATTAAGTGCAATCAGCAACTCGTGATTGCTCAAAAAAAAAAAGATGGGCACTAGCTAATCTCCTGTAAGATCCTATACATGAAGAAAAAAAAGCCCTGGTAACAAATGCTCAAAAAGTACTAAAATATACTGTCTACTTATAGCACACAAAAATTTCTCACACATGTTTTTACAAAGCCTATAACTGCTCGGAGTTATGATGGTTGAATATTTTATGATTAGGGTGGTTTATATGACACTCTCATACTAGCCACAACATAAGGGGTGTTTCAGAAAGGACTTATCTACTTCGAAATGACATAACCGCAAAACGTTGAGAGATAGAAAGGTGACGCCATTGGTATGTTGAACAGACAGGTCTGGAATTTTTTGTGCACCGATTTTCAAAAATAGTTCAAAGATTGGACATAGAGGAAGTCGTCGTTCTCTAATGTCCAACTCGTTTCTACTGAAACGGATGTACAAACTTCAAACATTGCAGCGAGTGACTTCGAACTTTACCCATCGATTGCATCGTGCATCCGATTGCATCGATGCAGTTGCAGACCTTGAGGAAAAATGACAGACTCCGACTCCGATTCTTGGAATTTTAAACCATCAAATTCCGACTATTTTATCCCAAAATCAGTCCGAGTCCGAAACCCTGATTGAAGCAGTGATGAAACAATCCGTCGCTATCCAAAATATGCCGAACATAAGAAACAAAAATCCCATTCAGAACCTCAGAAAACAACATACCCTTCTTTAATAAATCTCTTTTTCTCAAAATAGCCAAATTATAAGTCCACCATAAAGATATTTCGCCATACCCACGTCCTTTAATGTCAGCAGAAAGTGGACACTTAAAAACTCTCACGCTTAAATCATCCACAAGCGGAAGAATGGGAAAAAAGGCTACAGAATTTATTTTACAAATTATCTATGTGAGATATATTTATTGCGTTCTCACAGCACCAATATAGAATAAAGAGTAAAGAACAAGTTGATTAACAGTGACCGTTGCAGATAGGATAAAATGTATCACTCGCAGAAGATTAGAAAGTTTCTGGTAAAAAAAAAGACAGAAGAGAGAGAGATAATGGTATAAATTTCGTTCTGTTTAATATAAATAAGGCACACAAAATAAAGTGATAGTTTGCTACAAAAGGACAAAGAAAATGTATTTCATTTGGTTTGTCGGATTTAGGACACCATCCTCTTCTTCGTGATTCTTTATCTGCTGGTAAAGCTGCATATTAACGGCGTACAACACTGATGTGGCAGGGAATGTTTTCAGCATAAATATGTATTTATTATAGTTATGTTACACTTATATTAACTACTACACATTTAGTTAATGTTTTATTTATAAACATGGTTAGATGTAATAAACAAAGATTGTACGAGGTCTAAATTTTGAGAGCATTAGTGTGGTGCTGTCCAAAACATAAAAATTTTTTCAAGCTTCTATAAAACATGCTTGAATTTCTGTTCTTTTTATTATTATTATTATTATTATTACTACTATTATTATTTTTACTTTAATTTTCTTTTTTTTTAACCCCTTTGGTAGAATTATCATATTTATCAAACAGGATACAGCATATACATGAAATACACCGCCAGCTCAGTCATTTCCAGCCTAAGACTGCAGTTTCGTGCATATTAGCACTCATCAGCCCGGCATAGGAAAGTGACTGAGCTGGAGATGTAAAACCTCTTGAGGAAGCCAAGAGTGCCAAACAAACTGGTAGCTAATATAGAATTAGCGCAGACCAGACGAGTGATCGAAGCAATGGTTCGGTTCAACTCGAGGATTAAAGGCAAGGCATGGTATATTCAGTAAATTATCGCCCAATAGCCCTGGCTATCGGGCGATAATTTACTGAGGATACAGCATATCAGAATTGGAGAGGGTGCTGTTTGAGTTGTTGTGGGGATCATTGAGAAAAGATAAAATGGAGGGAGTGAAGACTCATTCCTGAATGGAAGACCCCAAGTCTCGTGACAAATGTTAATGTGAAGCATTGAAAAAAATCAGGTATATTTCGCTGGTCTCGCGCAAAACGTGTCAACCATTCTTCGTTGTTGAGTCATGTGACTTGGGGTCTTCGCCTCAGCTTTTTCTAAGCCAATAATTGGTCCTCCATTTTAATTCCTGCTCTAAGGTGGTGAAAGTAATATTGATCGATAGCACTGTTCGCGCCATTTGCAGTACTTCTAATGGCATGACGTGGTGAGCATTGTCGTGTGTTGTGCAGAAGTATATTCGTAATGGTTGTTTTTTAAGAACTACTCAGCGAGCATTTTGAATACGATTCCAGTTTGACTGACATATTCTTTTACAGGTAGAAAAATTATTCACATTCGATATCAACCCTCAGAATTCTTCAGTACAGAAGTTTTGCACTGAAAACGGAAACGCCTGTCCTACCTACAGACCGTAGCACTGCAGAAAAGTTTGGCATATGTGAGAATGCCCATCCAGTAAACTCTAAAGTTTTAAGACTTAAACACACAGCTTCCGTAGGATTTTCCGATAGAAATCTAAGAAAAATCCTGTACAATTAATATTCATCGGGGGAATGGTTTTTCTAACTGAATAGTATTGTTTCGCCCAAGTCGGAAAGGAATGTGAAATGCTCACTGAGTAGTTCTTAAGGAATTAGGAATATATGAGGCGGGACCCAAAAATAACCGGATTTTTGTTCTAAAATATTTATATATTAGTTTATTCACAAAATTTCTTTTGTTTCCTTTAAAGTGTTTAACCTTAGATGCAATACACTTGTTAATTCTTTTTTTCCACTGTTAGAAGCTCCCCTGGAACTCTCTAACTTTGACCATGTGCAGTGCCCATTGCGAAGTAGTTTTTACAGTCTCTACATCATCAAAACGCTTCATTTTCAGATTTTTTTTTCATTCTCGGGAACAGAAAAAGATCACAGCGGGCTAGGTCTGGCGAATACGGGTGTCGAAGAACGACTGGCCACCCCTGAGAGGCCAATTAGCAGTTAATAGTAAAGGTTGTGTGTACGGGAGCGTTATCATTGTGAAGGAACCATCCTTCCATAATCGCCTTAGCAAGCTCCAAGTCACTCTTGTTTCTTCTAAATTTTCGTCAATCGTAAAACGACCACTCTCGTTGATTTCTTGGCAGATTTTTTCAACGTTTTCATCATTTCGAGACGTTGAAGGACGCTCAGAGCGAGCATGATCTTCAACATTCATACTACCCGCGTTTAAAGCGCCCAAACCACTCGAAAACTTATGTACGGCTCATAGCATCGGTCTTGAAAGCTTGTTGAAACATTTGGTAAGCGAATCCGTTGCCGACTTTTCAAGCAGGAGAAGCAAAATTTCAAGTTTAGTTTGTTCTTTTAAATCTGCCATGTAATGAGTGAGTGATCTGCCATGTATCATGAAAATGTGTCTTTTTTTACAATTAGAGTCTGAAAATAACTCATGGTTTGATGAAACAAAATCTAATGTAGACACAACATGACTGAAAAGAAATAGAATTCATCCCTAAGCATCCAGCCCCTGGCATTTATTTGAATTTCGACATCTTGAATTCAAATTATGTTTTTCGCAATCACGAATTGCGATAAGAATCCACTCGTTGAGTTTCTTGTTTCTACAAACGACTCCCATCGCAATTATGTTTGTGAAAAACAAAATTTGAATTAAAGACGTCAAAATTTAAATTAACGCCGAGGGCTGGATGCTAGATGTTGTGTGCTGTATGCTGGATCTTGCATGCTATGTCTAAAGAGGATTGTGTAAAGTCAGATAAAAAGAAAGTCGATTTTAGGGGACATGGATGCCACCACACAGGAGGAGGTCCCGTTCGCGGAAGCCCAGTTCAAAAATGACCCAGATTGTCAACTTCCATTAAGTGCAATCAGCAACTCGTGATTGCTCAAAAAAAAAAAAAAAAAGATGGGCACTAGCTAAGCTCCTGTAAGATCCTATACATGAAGAAAAAAAAAAGCCCTGGTAACAAATGCTCAAAAAATACTAAAATATACTGTCTACTAATAGCACACAAAAATTTCTCACACATGTTTTTACAAAGCCTTTAACTGCTCGGAGTTATGATGGTTGAATATTTTATGATTAGAGTGGTTTATATGACACTCTCATACTAGCCACAACATACGGGGTGTTTCAGAAAGGACTTATCTACTTCGAAATGACATAACCGCAAAACGTTGAGAGATAGAAAGGTGACGCCATTGGTATGTTGAACAGACATGTCTGGAATTTTTTGTACACCGATTTTCAAAAATAGTTCAAAGATTGGACATAGAGGAAGTCGTCGCTCTCTAATGTCCAACTCGTCTCTACTGAAACGGATGTACAAGCTTCAAACATTGCAGCGAGTGACTTCGAACTTTACCCATCGATTGCATCGTGCATCCGATTGCATCGATGCAGTTGCAGACCTTGAGGAAAAACGACAGACTCCGACTCCGATTCTTGGAATTTTAAACCATCAAATTCCGACTATTTTATCCCAAAATCAGTCCGAGTCCGAAACCCTGATTGAAGCAGTGATGAAACAATCCTTCGCTATCCAAAATATGCCGAACATAAGAAACAAAAATCCCATTCAGAACCTCAGAAAACAACATACCCTTCTTTAATAAATCTCTTTTTCTCAAAATAGCCAAATTATAAGTCCACCATAAAGATATTTCGCCATACCCACGTCCTTTAATGTCAGCAGAAAGTGGACACTTAAAAACTCTCACGCTTAAATCATCCACAAGCGGAAGAAAGGGAAAAAATGCTACAGAATTTATTTTACAAATTATCTATGTGAGATATATTTATTGCGTTCTCACAGCACCAATATAGAATAAAGAGTAAAGAACAAGTTGATTAACAGTGACCGTTGCAGATATGATAAAATGTATCACTCGCAGAAGATTAGAAAGTTTCTGGTAAAAAAAAAGGCAGAAGAGAGAGAGAATGGTATAAATTTCGTTCTGTTCAATATAAATAAGGCACACAAAATAAAGTAATAGTTTGCTACAAAAGGACAAAGAAAATGTATTTCATTTGGTTTGTCGGATTTAGGACACCATCCTCTTCTTCGTGATTCTTTATCTGCTGGTAAAGCTGCATATTAACGGCGTACAGCATTGATGTGGCCAGGGAATGTTTTCAGCATAAATATGTATTTATTATAGTTATGTTACACTTATATTAACTACTACAACATTTAGTTAATGTTTTATTTATAAACATGGTTAGATGTAATAAACAAAGATTGTACGAGGTCTAAATTTTGAGAGCATTAGTGTGGTGCTGACCAAAACATAAAAATTTTTTCAAGCTTCTATAAAACATGCTTGAATTTCTGTTCTTTTTATTATTATTATTATTATTACTACTACTATTATTATTATTATTACTATTGCTTGAATTTTCTTATTTTTTTACCCCTTTGGTAGAATTTTCATATTTATCAAACAGGATGCAGCATATCAGCATTTGGACTGGACGCTGTTTGAGTTGTTGTGGGGATCACTGAGAAGAGATAAAGTGGAGGGAGTGAAGACTCACTCCTGAATGAAAGACCCCAAGTCTCGCGATAGATTTTATTGCGAAGCATTGAAAAAAATCAGGTTTATTTCGCTGGTCTCACGCAAAACGTGTCAACAATTCTTCGTTGTTGAGTCACGTGACTTGGGGTCTTCGCCTCAACTTTTGCAAGTCAATGATTGGACCTCCATTTTAATTCCTGCTCTAAGGTGGTGGAAGTGATATTGATCGGCAGCAGTGTTCACGCTATTTGCAGTACTTCCAATGGCAAGACGTGGTGAGCATTGTCGTGTGTTGTGCAGAAGCATATTCGTAATGGTTGTTTTTTAAGAACTACTTAGCGAGCATTTTGAATACGATTCCAATTTGACTGACATATTCTTTCACATATAGAAAAATTATTCACATTTGGATATCAACTCTCAGAGTTCTTCAGAACAGAAGTTCTGCACTGAAAACGGAAACGCCTGTGGTACCTCAGACCTTAGCACTGCAGAAAAGTGTGGCATATGTGAGAATGCCTATCCAGTATGCTCCAAAGTTTTAAGACTTAAACACGCAGCTTCCGTAGGATTTTTCGTTAGAAATCTAAGAAAAATAATGTACAATTAATATTTATCAGGGGAATGGTTTTCTAACTAAACATTATTGTGTCGGCGAAGTCGGAAAGAAATGCGAAATGCTCGCTAAGTAGTTCTTAAAGAATTACGAATATACACCCTGTGGGAAAACAATAAATTCATCAGCAAAAAGAGAAATCCCAAATTGCGCAATTATGGAAACCCCAACTGTGCAACCACTTGAACTCCCACAAGGCTAACTGAGCATCTGCACTGGCAGTCAGAGGAAGATTGTCACTGGAAGAGTGAACATGTAATTTCATGTATTAAACTGTGATTTACCAAAAACCGAGTTATGTAGTCAATATCCCTCTTCTGACAAAACTACAACCCCAACAACACACTTTGATACCCATCGCGGCAATTTATGGCGACCTACTATAAATTGCATGTACATACTGCAACCGATTGATACCACCTTCACCACCATATCCCTACCACAACTCGCTCAGCGCCCTCTCCAAATACGGAAAGGTGGATATGTGGCAGTGCGGCACCCTTAGGGTGGTTCAAAAATACGTGCAAAATAAAAAGTTTATCCTGGATAACTGAAGACAACTCAATATTGTTACACTTGTGGATAGTAAAGTGCTGGAATAATTTTAGCTTCTCATTTCAACTAAAAGTGGTTGCTGAATCCCCTCCCCCAAACTTCATACGTATGGGTGTTAAAAAATATATTGAACTGAAAACACAATGCTAAATATTACAATGTACACTAGTAATATGGGTATACATTGCAATAAAATAATTATTTACAAAAAAACAGGTGGGGAAATTAAATGTCTCTAAATTTGTGGCATTTTCTATACTATTAAGGGGTCATTAAGCACGTTCTTAAAGTTTGAGTAAGAAGCTAAAACTTTTACAGCAAAATACTATTAGCATATCTAGAAACAATAAGGGGTGGCCTGGACTTAAGCTCAAAAAAAAAAAAAAAAAAATTAACCGCTATAGGCACCCTGTACTTGCTCCTCACGAGTATAATTTTCATGGTACCTAAGATAGCGTATCCAATCTCATTTTGACCTCGTTTTCTTACGTAAGCAAACAATAAAATTAAATGAGCATGAAAATTAGAAAAATAGAATATTTTCAGACAAAAATATTAATACAACATATTTAAGACATAATTAAAAACTAGATATATGAATTCTTGCAGATAAGAAAGGGATATATTATAGAGTTGAGTTCTATTTGAAAAAAATCAATGATCTTTTCATCACTGTTGTGCTAATAGTTTAGCCCCAAACAAATAGTGTTTTAAAGTGATTTACATTGATAAATTAATGATCCTTTCATCACCGGAATGCTAAAAATTTAGTTAGAACACCAAGAAGGACCCTTTTCATTTATGGTATTGCGGGAACAAAAGTTTATTGTTCAAAATGACTGGTTGTTTTCCACTTTTAAAAAATACCCACTTACTTATTACAGAAACATTTTAGCAATTCGACCGAGGTTTTCTGTATTTTTCTTCTCAAGAAACCTTTCCCACGTAAACCGGTTCTAAACAATGTTTATGATATTTTTTCGCTTATTTTCCTTCCTTTTTCCATATATATATTTGTTTATTTATTTATTTTTTCGAAAGTTTATACCTGAGTAAATAATCTTCCAATAAATATAAATATGCTACGTTCATAAGTTGCAAGCATAGTCATAGAAAATAGACCCATTTTATGCAACAAATTATGTCACAGAATATTTTTCTTTACATTAGCTTCACTTTTAAACCAAAATGTGACAGTGCATTTTTTTTTTTTTAATTTCAAAATTTAAGACGTTGACTGACGAATGTGTGTTTATTCTGAATCTTTTTATTGCTACTTTTTGGCGCTAAGAAAAATACTGCTTGGGGCATTTTTTTTTCAAGCATACGTTTTGTCATTTCAAATCAAAATTAATATTACGTCAAGCAAAGTCTTCCATTTTGTCCCAACGTCTCAGATTTTTGTTTCTAAGGTTTTGTTTTTTCTTGTCTATTTTAGTGTTATTAACAGAAAAAGGATATTCTCTTGAATATGCATTCATATTTTACGTAACCGCGTTAATACAAATTAACAACCCAATAAAATCAATAATAACACATTATAACTTCTAAGTCACCCATATTTAAAAAAGTGTTATTGTATCTTCATAACGGAAAACAATTAGTGTAAAAATTTTGTTCAAAGCACTAAAAAATTTCAAACTCAAGAAGTCTTACAATTGTAAAAACAAACCTTTCTAAGTAGCAACAAAATTTTTACAGTGAAATCCATCTTAATACAGATGTTTCCATTACTTTACGTTATGATAAAATTCATACTGCCTCATTTTTTTTAGTATTTTACTCAAAATTGGTAAATTTTTAAACACTGAAATATTAAACAGTAAGTTACCGTCCTTAAGTCAGGACTAAGGCATAACTACATGCAATTTACCGACAGCCCAGTCATCACATCCAGAGACTGCAGTTTGGTCCTTGTTGTGGACTCATCAGTCTGAAATGGGGAATAACAGAGTTGAAGGCAGATATCATCTCATTAATGATATCAATCTTCAAAGGAAATGACTATCTTCCCATTGAGGATGGCAATCTTTAATAGAAAATGGCAACTTCTGATTGAAGATGGCAATCTTCTCATTCAAGATGGCAATCAACTCATTGAAGATATCAATCTTTAATAGAAAATGGCAATCTTCGCATTGAAGATGACAATACTGAATTGAAGATTGTCATCTTCAATGAGATGACATCTGCCTCCAGCTCTGTGATTCAATATTCCAGACTGATGTGTCCTCAAAAAGGACGAAGCTGAAGTCTTTGGGTATAATAGCCGAGTTGTCGGTACATTACATTGAAAGATTGTTTGTGTCGATTAATGTGTTTTAACAGCACTGTCGGTGCACTGCATTGAAAGATTGTTTGTGTCAATTAATGTGTTAGAGGTTGTTTTTCTTTTACTGCTGAAATAAAAGCTCAATTGGGTAAGATATTTGCAGTGGTTTATGGAGCTTCATGTGGTTGAAATTTTGAATGCTTTTTCACTGGTTAGAAGAAAATAAATTAACAGCAAATTTCTTAGTACAGTTGTCTTTTTATTCAAAAATATTTCACTAGAAAAACTAAAAGCAAATATGAAATTCCGTGCGACAACAAAGGAATTCCACTCACATGGCATGGCAGGGCAGGACACCATAAAGCCTCCCCCCCCCCCCACATCCCCCCGCACGTAATGAAGTTTCTAGTTTAATTGGTTTTAAAAACTTCAGCTATGTTCAAGGAGATGGATCTCTGAAAACGATCCTCTCACTACTTGCACAGAGTTCAAACACCTTAAAAAAGCCATGTTCTGCTCTGTTTTTTATTTACAGAGGATAGCCAAATTATTATACTCGAAAAAAAAATTATGTATTTTTATTGCTTGTTATTGTTGTTACACAGTTATTTGAACACATTTTAAAATTTATCTAAAAGTTTAAAGTTTTTTCTGGGAAGACTTTACTTTTTTTTATTATAAATATTTTAAATATGAGAGTCGTCAGTGTCAGTGTCCGTAAAAATTTCAAGTTACAATGCTTCTTCTACAGAGTGAGATGGAGAATATTATCAAAGCATGGCACAATAACTTTGAGACTGCTACAAGTAGCCATATCATGCATTGAGAGCATGCCACGCCGTATCCAAGCCGTCATAGCAGCAAAAGGCGAAGCTGCTAAATATTAAATAATTACATTTTTAACTATTTATAGTATCTATCAGTTGGTACTTTACGTTAAATATGTTTAATTCATATTTTAAGTAAACTTTAAAATGTGCTCAAATAATCCAAATATGCAACAACAATAAAAAAAAAAATCATTCAAAAAATACAGAAAAGTGTGTTTGAATAACGACCCTTTGTAGATTTCAAAAGCAATATTCAAGATGAAATATGGAAACTCGAAGGATGCTTGCATGTGCTCTATTACAAAGTTATTAAAATGTACAACAAAATATCAGTTGGGGTTAAAGGAAACATGGGGTGCAGTGATTTCAATACCGGTATACCGAATACCGGTATTTCGGTATACAATATATTTAATTTATTTATTTTTTTTTTTAGACTGGAGTCCTTATAATGTAAATTCAGGTCGTCTTTGAGTTTAAAGAAATGAGGGAGTGCGATCGGGGATTTTCTCCCGGAAAAATTTCAAAATTGAAGTTTTAAAACTGAAATTTTAAACAGTATTTGGTGACATTAATGTTCGGGTAACCACACCCAGATCAAAATTGAAATCTTAACGTTGAGGTAATATTTGATGATGAAAAAGTGCGGGGACAGTCGCCTCCCCTTGCCCCCCCCCCCCTCCCCCCGATTCGCCGCCACTGTCTATAGTACATATCTTTAATCACACGAGGAGCAACAAATTGCTGTTCTTTGTTTTGTACATTCGAGTAAATGTTGTATTACAATCTAAGCAATATGTTTTTTGGTGATCTTTAACTATTTTTAGTTTTAATTGACTGCTTCATGTTATCATCTATACTAATATTATAAAGAGAGAGGACGAATTTTTGTGTGTTTATATGTTCGAGGCAATCTCTTTAACTATTGCAACTATTTTAAAAATTCTTTCACTGTATGAAAGGTGCATTCTCACTGAGTAACATAGGCTATAATTCGAAAAAAAATCCGATAAATAGTTCTTTTTTTATTCCAATTTAGGCCCAAATTTCACGTAAACTGCCTATTATTGGCTATTAAAAGGGTGAAAAATTACTTGCACATATTAATATTTTATATCGTTGAAAAGGGTAGAATTTTCCGCGTTCTAAGAAATTTGTTTCAATGTTCTAACTTCATTACGACGGGAGCAATTTACGTTTTTATCTCGAACTTTTTTAGACTTAGCTGAAATTTTGGCAATACTTTCTTCATTAAATCTACCAATAAAAAGTGATGGAATTGTCCCACAGTTTTCTTTTTGACACCGTTGGAAAAAGCGACAATTTTTACTCCAGAAATATCTCGACCTGTGGTCGAGCACATAAGCTTCTATCTCCAAAGGAAAAAAAGTTACAAGCCATTAAAAATAAAGTTCGAATAAATCTGATCTCCATTAAAATTACTGATGTTTCGCATTGCCATGGTTACGTCTTTTAGCTTCGCTTCATTTTAATTTCTTAAAGGTCCACAAACTTGGCGCCACGGAATTATAAGCAATGGAGAAATGTTTTCGCCAATTCTGCATATTTTACGATCTACGTCATGACAATTCCCCCAGACAATGTAGAAATTGCGGGAAGAGTTTTAAATCTAGGAGTCTTAGCCCAATTTTCCCAATTGTCATTAAATTTGTGGACGCCAAAGACCAAGGGCTAATGCACTTAGGCCATGGCCTTACTGATAGTGACAGAAGCAAACAATTATAGCCCATAATTGACGATAGCGCCAAACTCCCAGTTATCGAAATATCTTCGAAATTACTAATGAAAAGAAACCAGTGCATCGTAAAAGCAGGGGGGATGGAAGTTGTATTTGTACGTGTTTTTACATTTAATTCTAAAGAAGAACATTACTATGATTTAGCTTTTAAAACGTAATGATGTTTAAACAAAATATCAATGTGAAAAGTAGCCAAGTTCGATCGAAATGAGGTTCTGGGTACACAGTGTCACCGACAAGATTCTGATCTCAACGGATAACAAGTTCCATAGCAGTTCCTCATGGAAATTGGACTGCCCCGTGTTCTTCAATTCGTTTTGAAAACAATTTTTTACTTTCTTTGATCCCGGGACTTAAATTTGGCAAGTTACTGTATAATTGGAGCAATCAAAAGTTTTGGAAATTGCTTATTGACGACCAAAATTTGCCGCAAGCTTAAAATCTATTTTCTGCTCCGTGATGAAATGACACTTTTCTGAACCAAATTTTTAGACTTCTTAGAACAGAACGATATTTTTGTGAAATTGTGTAACAATTCAATCTTTTAAATGACGAATACTTTCGTGATAGAGAAGTAACAATAAGAAACTGTTAATTTAAATAATTTTTCATGCACTAGGTTGACAAATTCAAGTAATGCGTTTTGACGGAATGACTGCAGTGGAGTGGCTTTTAAAGTCCATTCATTACTATAAAAATGACCATATTTTTAATTAAGTTGAAAATCGTTGCCTTTAACTTATATGACACTACTGTTGTTGTTTACGTGTCCATAGTTAATAATCGTGGAAGGATCACTGCCTCGAGATTTTGTACTTTTTTATTTATCCACACATAAGACATTATGAGAAAGATTTTCAGCGCAAAGAAAGGAAATACACCATTCAGAGCATCCGAGGTTATCGAACACACGTTTACTGGCATTTGAAGGAAATTTCTACCACAAAGCCACGAAGGCCCCCAGCGCATAATGAATGAGGCATAATGAGTGATATAGGTTACATTTTCCTTTTTCCAAAGAAAAAACATCCGCTTCACTTGCAAAAGGGATGGGTTCCGGTAGCGTGGTCGCTTGACGCGTTAGGCGCTGAGCAGTAAGTTCAATCTAGGATTCTTGCTTTAAAGCAACCGTAAATGTAATTCATTGTTTTGGCGATTTGTTTTGAAAGAAAAGAAACGTTTTTATTTTTCAGTTTTTATCCACGTGAAATGTACGACATTTTCTTCTTTTTTTCTGTCGATGATTTTTAAATGTTTTACTGGATTTTTTTTTTTTCTTTTCGTTAGACGGATGGATTATGAGAGCATGGTTGCTGGGCAAGTTTGGCGATAAACAATAGAGTTGCGGAACTATTTTTTTCATTTGAAAGATATTATTTAATGTCTTTTTTTTTTTTTTGTTTATTTGGCGAAATATTTTAAGTTGCATTAAAAACCGCTTCACTCGCTAGAGATTTAAAGCAACTGTAAATCTAATTTAATCATTTGACGGAAAGTTTTAAATTCCAAGGAAACTTTAAAAGTTTTTTTTTTCCTTTGAAAAGGTGTGTACGCATTTCATGCAAAGAAAAATGATTATTTTACATCAGAGGGGAAGAGGGCGTCAATTTTTTTTTATTCAATGGACTTTCATTTAATTTTTAGTACGGTCATCGCTGTGCGAGTACTGCTAGTACATAATAAAATACTTTAAGCACATTTGCATATTACCTACTTGGGCATAATGTTTACAAGTTTACACACTATGGAAAAAATTAAGATGAACTTCTTAGTTTCGAAAATCAACTACTTGAGTATAGTTACTTTATTTTCGCTCCTTCACTCTAATTGCATTTTATGAAACTAAAAAGGAGCTTTGAACTATGCATTTGCTTCAGGTATTAAATTTAATGCCTTTTTGACGTATTCGTATTTTAAAACTATTGCTTTTACCGGGAAGGATTTCAGCTTCAGATTCTAGGAACTCCAATGTATTTCCAATTTGCACTGAGAATTTGAGCTTACTCTTTTCCAAGCATTTATATCTTGCTTTTCTGCATGTTATTTACAATTTCATTCTCAGAAGCAACAGCAGAGAGATTATTTTGAAACTTAAAAATAATTACAAACTAAATGAGATTCAGCATGGGTCAAGTATCAGTCTATCTTGCATTAGCAAATCTTGCGATTCTACTATCTATCGAAAGTGATTGTTTGCAAAAATTCGATATAGAATTACTTGTATATCAAATTCGCTAACAACAAAGCCAAAAAATTTCAGTTCCTATAATTTAACTTCTAACAAATGTGGAGCTCGTTTTCACTCAAATAGTTGTTTATTTTGTGACTACTGTACGCTTTGTTATTGGATCGAATACAGATTGAGTGAAAAGATTTAATGTATTAAAATATTTTACTTTAAATAAATAATTGAAATATATATTTGCTCATTCATATTTACACACATTTTAAACCGCTATTATTTTTTCAAGCGCATAACATATTACATTTATTCGTTCCTTATAGTAAGAATATAGAATCAAGCAGTTATACAACCCAAATTCAAAATAATAGAATACTTCCCACTTTTTGGAAAAAAGTTTATTCTAACCAAATATAAGTGCAAATTAGGTATTTAAATGAACGTGCCACCTTTCTTAGACCTTAAAGGTGTACATTTCATTTCAAATATACTCAATTAAAAATAATCTTAGACAGAATAATCCAAAAATTTATGGTGATGGAGATTTACATTGAGTCAAAAAATTAGAATATTCAAATTAAAGGGAAAAAACACTTTCAAAAGAAAAATATTAATACTAGAATGCGTCATTTTTTGCTGGTTTTAATGCTTTAATCCTTTATACCACCTGTTTACCCATTAATCCTTTCTCTCTCTCTTTCTCTCTCTCTCTCTCTGTCTCTCTCTCTTGCTTCGATTCACACTAGTATAATCATAATATTAGAAAATATATAAAATCTACTTCTATTACAACAATATGTCGACCTTGTGATAACTCTCTCTCTCTCTCGTCAATGCGGCAACGAGCTAAATTTTGTTGGCGGGCACCAGATCTTGCACCGCTTTCTTGAGATTTGATGGTACCTCTTACAAATTGATTTGAAAAAAAAAAGATATTTAAAAACTAGAGGACCCGACAGACGTTGTTCTGTTCAAACTTAGTAAATTGAGATGTTGAAAAATTTCAAAAAACTATCAAGTATTTGAACCGTTTTGTTGAAAAAACCCATTTTGAGCAATAAAAGCTAAAAAGCGTAAAATTATCCAGACACCAAGCTCCATACTTGTGACAAACTATAGGGTAACAGGTAAGGAAATATTTTCTCTACTTTTTAAAATTCACATTGAATGAATAGATTATTCTAATTTTTTGACCTATATAAAAGATTTATCCATTTTTCCAATGTGTTCAAGATCCCTAAAGTGTTAAAATAATATCTGAGAAATTGAGTTGCCCATTCATGAATAACGAGTTTTATCTTTTTAATTTGCATGCGCTCAGTTTTCCCGACCCAGGGACAAGTTTTGTTCAAACAGTTTGATATTCTATTATTTTGAAATTGGGTTGTATATGTACATTTGCTTTCAATGTTATTTTCTTAAAAACAAAAACGTAGTATAACTCTAATAAATGTTGTGCACAATTTGACAAAGCACAGAATTTTTATGTTGTTTTTTAGAAAAACTTATGCCGAACTTATTTTTTTTCCATAGTATATTTGATTTAAAAACCTCACTCTAATCAAATGTTAACTATATTTTCCCTGTACGTCACTGCGTAAAGGCGCTCAGAAAACACTCACGATGGCGCCGATCAGACTTGGTGCGGGCCTAGACATTGTTGGTGAAGAACTTCTTAAGCTTTTAAACTGATTGTGTATCGCGCGATTATCTAGAGGGAAATAAATGGGATGATTCCATTTATCCTATAGCCTCTGGGGTAAAAAGAAAGATAATGGGATCGTTTCTGAAATTTTAAAAGTTTTTTTTTTTTTTTTTTTTCCTGAAAGAGCATGCTTAAAAACATAGGATCTGAGCTTTTTTTAAATATTTCACAAAGGTTAATATTTCTAAAATATTATTTTATTCGGTGCACAGATTCAGTTTCATTTTTTATGCTTCTGCAGATGACATCACAAGTGATGAAATGCCATTCACTGATGCCATTCGCGCAGAGCGCAATATTTAAAAATCACATCTTTTCTATTTAAATCACATCTTTTCTCACATGTACTGGTAACGATATGGTTGATAGCAAGCGTAGAGCGCAATAATTAATTCTCTTCTGAATTATTATAAGTTGGAAACGCGGTAGACGGCAAGTGTAAGCATTGGAGGACGCGTCAAAGTTCATCACTTGTGACTTCATGAAGATCACGCCGGACAATTTGAAAAAATATTTAAAAACTAGAGGACCCGACAGACGTTGTTCTGTTCAAACTTAGTAAATTGAGATGTTGAAAAATTTCAAAAAACTATCAAGTATTTGAACCGTTTTTGTTGAAAAAAAATAAGTAAATAGAAAATGTTTTGAGTTGCTTGGTGTCAGAATGCGTATATTTATTATAACTTGATTTATCAAGTGCTCCCTGAGCAGTTGTTTTATTAACTTTTTTTTTTTTTTTTTTTTTTTTTTGCGTACTTGAAAGATCTTCGTAGATTGTATGGTTTGTTCCTTCAGGCATACTCAAAGGATAAAAATCATCCTCAGATATTAAGTATAAAAAACTAACTACCAATCTGGAAAAAACGGAAAATCCCGCTGCAATGTCCCCCATATGAAAAAGAATAAAACAATCGAAAGGATATCGTTTTAAAAAATGATAAATGTAAAAACAGTTCTCTGAATAAGCAAAAATCACCCCTCCCCCGATGTAAAATAAACACGTTCTTCAACTAAAATGATGTAACACTCTATCGCTAATTCTTTGCGATTTAAAATATTTCACCAAATGAACCAAAAATACAATAAATTACATTAACAGTAGTAAACAAATAATCACGCAACTCTGTTATTTATAGCCAATGTCACCAAGCCACCACGTTCCTGTAATCCAGCCGATCAGTGAGCGAAACGAACTCCGACCGATTATCCGTCCCATCTTTTGAACGAAAACTTCATATATTTGCCTAATTTGTTCTTTCCACCAAAGATAAAAAAATCTTCCACTGCACTGATCTTGTGTGTACAGAACTACCCTGTTGCAATTTATCTGGACGAAAATAAAATTTGTTTCGTCTTCAAATTCCACCATATTTTCCTTTAATAATGTACTACTGATTAGTATGATAATCCTTAAAGTATTCTTGCCATTGGTGCCAAAACTCAGATGGATTTGAACCGATAAACAAATGTTGTTATGTACGGTACTTTCCGATCATTTGGTTAGGAAAAATTGAAGCACCGATCCCTCCGGTCACATGGTTTAATTACGACGAAAAATAAACGTTTTGCTTGAACCTAGTGAAAGAAATTGGATTTCTTCCAGTACTTTACTTTAAAAGAAATATGTGAGGCTACTCTCTCTTTCGCTCTCATTATCACAGTAGGAAATTTCATTTCAAAAAGCAGGACTGGCTTTCTTATTGTCCTTTGGCAACGGGTTAAATATTTATTTCAGTTCTCGCTCAACAATAGATTAAAATAAATATTAATCATTTGATAGATATAACCATCCAATGTTTAAATTAATTAATTAATGAACAAAAACGTTTCCGATTCGATCCATCGCGCTTCGAAATCATTCTTGCCACAACTTAATTACACACAAAAAATTTGATCAAAATCGGTCCAGCCGTTTAAAAGCCTTATGGTGACAAACGTCCGCACAGAAGATTTTTATATATTAAGATTAAACGTTTTGAAAATAAAAGATTTTCCTCAAATCGTTCGAAATTTCCAGAGTAGTTTTAAAAATAGTTTTCCCAACACAGTTAAGAAATATTTTTTCATGTGGTGGACAGGAACCGCATAAAAAGAGTCTCACGTAGAAAATTACCCAACAATTTATGAAAAAAACAGGAATTACTTCTTTAAACGAAATCTAAATAAACCAAGTGATGATACTTTTGCCAAATAGCCAGACAAAAGTTCCCCAATAAGGAAAACTTTAGGAGGGCACAGTGACCTCCCATCGGGATGCCCCTGTCGTCATTTGAAGATACTACCTCGCACTCGTTTTATAAATAATTCCGTCAATTGAGTCCCAATCTGTTTGAAATTTTCAAGTACCACACAGAAAAAAATTCGCCCAAAAAATCGCACAAAAAAAAAAAAAAAATTCGCACGAAAATACAATGCTGGCCCAAATTATTAGACTAAGACTGTTTTAAAAGCGAATTCTTTATTGATTACATAACTATAGACACATTAACGAACAGTGAAATAATTATCTAATATTTAGTACCTATGCATTCCCTTGTTCGTGATGAGCATTTTAAGTCTTTTTGGCCTACTTTTCACAAGGTTTACACCATTTCTTAGCTTTTAAAAAAGGAGGCAAAAAAATTGTTTATACTCACTATTATATGTGCTCAAACACACATACTCACTAATTACCTAAAACTAACTTTAAATATAACAGAACACACTAATAAAAAGAACTAGTGAACTGGTTAATACTGATTGAGGTTATGTTCCTGGTAGGTAGATAAACAAAGAACATGAACAAACAGGGCCGATCCTAGCAGGTGTGCAGAGTGTGCGCCGCACAAGGGCGGCCAAAGCAAGGGGCGGCCGCAGGCCGCATCATATAGTTCTTATAATCAAGTAAAATTCCTCACGAATTTCTCACAAGATAACTTATAATAAGTAGAAAAAATATGCTGATTTTTAAATGTTCAATTGTCAAAGTATGTCTCGATTTCACGACAGCATAGCATAGTTTAAGAGAAATAGAACGTTAGGAAACATTAAGTTGGTTCATTGTCCATTAATATCTACTCTTAACAACATGCTTCATTTGGTTGCAAAGTTTGTGACAGAACCGGTAATCAGGCATGGATACAGGGGAGGGGAAAGGCACCCTTCTGAAGCATGAAATGGTGCCGTCTAAAAGGAGCACCGAGGGCGGCCACTAATGTTTACCCTCCAAGCTTTTATAGACCTAAACAATGAAGACATATTTTATTTAAATTATTTTTTTTAAAAAAGCTATACTGATTAGATACTCTCGCAAGCATTTCAAACAACAAACTATGTAACAAACTCTGTGTTTAACAATCAAAGATGCGTTGGAGAGAAAGTGGAAAATTGCGACTCCCTTGAGAGTAACATATATGAATGACGAACTAAAATGCTGTACTTTTCTCTCTTTAAGACAATTTTTCTGATTAGAATCTTGAATGAACTGCCCGGTTTCAGGTCAGGTAGGAGGACAGGGTCCTTGCCCCGGGAAACAAATTTAAATGTAGCTCCAAAACGAAGATCCAAAAGGATGCCATGACCTCCTTGACGAAACTAAAGAAGTCTTAAAATTGCGTTTTCTAGGACTTTACTTTCAGAAAATTTCGCTGGTTAAACCATCGATCTTAAAAACTCAATTAAATCTCTGATTCACCTCTTCCACCTTAACTTAATCAAACATAGCCTAAAAATGTTGGCTCCAAAATCCAAAAACGTGTTTTCAGACGACAGCCCTTCCTATCCGCTTAAGAGCTCCAAAACCCTTCCTTCCCAAAAATAGGCCTATACTGGATTTCAGTTCCAAAAAATATTTTGGTTCGGAATATTTTCACGTTTCCCCTATTGTTTTCAAATATAGCCAAAAGCGGGTTTTTGAAAAAATAGTGCCGAGAAATTACCGGAGGATAACCGCCAGATCCCCTACCGTTTACCAAAGACGGCCTATATTTGCGTTTTAAACTTATATTTCAAAATCTTTCGATGGGAGACGATTGAATCTCCCTCCCTCTTGCAACGTCAACAAAGGTAACCCAAAATTGCGGGTTTAAAATTTCAGTTTCGGATATTTTTCGGGAAGAACGCCGATCGTTCCTAAGCTACTTTCTTAAAAAATAGCTTCAAATTGATTTCAATTTTGAAAGAATTTAAGGAAAGAACTGCAACATTACTTTCACCTAAAGTCTCGAAAAAGTTCCTAAAATTGCGATATTTGACGTCAATTTCGAAAATTTCTTCATGCATCTTGAATATACTTGACTCTTATGTCCCTTGCAACCGAACACAACTAGAGATTAACTAAAAATATTTTTCGTAAAGCAATTTCGACAATTTTCTTGGAGCAATCCCCCCCCCCCCCCTCCCACGCTTCCCCTTCCCCCGTCCCTTCTCTGATTTCACCGAAGAAAGACCATAAAATGCGTTTTTACGACTAGCAAATTTTGGTATCTATTACTTTCTTCAAAGATATAAATTGTACCTAAGAAGTTACTTATTATAAAAAAATTCTTCTTTTTTATAAGATCATTCTTCTCCCCCCCCCGTCCCCTTTTTAAATTCGAACTTGGCATAGAAATTTAAAGAAAGATTTATATAGACGTTAAAGATTAGTCAAAATATGCAAATTACACTTGAGGGGCTAGGGGCGACACATTAGGTCTTTGCACACGGGCGGCCGACACCCTAGGATCGGCCCTGTAAACAAAGCAGACAGTGCTGCCACCTGCAAACATTAAATTATTCTAAAATAACGTAATAATCAGTGTACAGTATGTACTGTACTTTAATAGTAAAGTAAATAGTATTTTAGTACAAATAGTGTACAAAAGACAAACAGAAAACTCTTTAGTCTAATAATTTGGTCAGCACTGTAGGTTTGAGTGTACTAAAATATAATATTTTACAGTGCATAAATAAATGTAAACATGTAAAAGCATGTACCACCTTCATACAATAATTTCGATGCAAGTAAATCTTTGATGCGCATGAAAATTCATAACTGTAATTTCGTATTTTTATATGCGAAGTATTGAGGTTGATATAAGATATTTTAAAAGCAGTAGAAATGGATTATATCCCCAGGAAAGTTAATATAATTAGAAATGCATCAATTACACAGATGTTGAAAGAGTTGTTTGTATAGGCAAACATTGAGGATTGTTTCAAACAAAACTTTATATAAATATCTAAAGCAGTGTTCCTTTAATACAAAATTAGTATTTGGATTATTTATCTAGAAGAAAATGAGCGTAAATAATTAATTTATGTTTGACTTTTAACGATGCTTTGATCCAACTTTTAAGTGATACATAGCTTATGTTGTATTGTATTGCAGACAGATCTTATTTAGTCACACTTTAAGGAAAATCAAAGTTAGTATACTTTAACAGTAGTCAAATAAATAGTAAAAATTCAGCCTTTTAATAACTGCTTACTTTATCATTATAGCTCTGTAGTGAATTAAATCTTTCAAAATTTTATTTCATTTGTAATCATGTATTATTCTTGAAAAATATAATTAAACTATAGTGCCTAGAAAGAGTAGTGTACCAACCGGCGCTTTTTTCCCCGCTGTTCTTGAAGACAAATTTTATGAAAACCGCTAGAGGGCAGTGCGGTGAGAGTGCACGTTCAATTTCGCGATATTTACAGTAGTAGACGTGAGATTTTGTTACAATTTAGTTCCCGTTTCTCTTTTTTACCTTTATTTCGTGAATATTTCATGAAACAGCGTTTAAGGCTTTTAATGGAGGCATTATAGTTCAACATTAGAAGTAAAGCTTCATCTTGTTTGTACCAAGGTGCAAAAGTGGAAACAAAACATGCAAGGAAAAAGTTTCGCTTTTTAAAGCTCCAGCAGATGAAGAAAAACTAAAGAAGTGGAACTCGTTACTTCCCAGGTTAGATAAAGTTTTTGATAAATATTGCTCAGGCTTTAAAATCTCATATATCGACCACGGGAAAATATTTTTTGCGTCCACAAACATGTATCACAATGTTCTTTTGATCACTACTTATTTAGATTTTTTAATTCTAACACTGTCATGTTGTTTCCTGATTAAGATTAGGGAGATTCAGAAGCTGCGCTTCCTTTTAAAAGAACATTTTAAAGCTACATACGCAATGTTAGACCAAGGAGAGGTACGAGGAGGTTCCCCATTTGTTTTTAGTTTTTAAGGATACATTTCTTTCGCTATTTTACATATGAGATAAAAGATAAAAATACATAAATATATATATATATTTTTTTTTTGACACTGATAACGTCAGATTTAAAAACTACTTCTTTTTCAATAATTATCGACAACAAAACCGTTTGCTGACGGGTTTTAAAGAAAGTTATAAAAATAAGCAAACTAGCAGTTTGCCGTTGATTAGTATTACCGAAAATTCAACAAATAATCAAGCCAGCTGTTTGCCAATTGCAGTTATTTGCAAATTAGTATGTGGTTATATATGTGATCGGAGCAAGTGGTCCTATTATTTTTTTTAATGTAAGGAAAGTCCTTGAAAATTAAAAAAAAAAAAAACAGCTCGGAGTCGGTACGTTTTCAAGCGACTCCGACTCTTCGACTCAGACTGAGAAGCCCTGATAATTTTAATTAGCTTCAAGAATTTAGAAGCAATTTTATTTTGAAACTAGCAGTACCCGAACGGCTTGCCCGTAGTAGAAATTTAAAATGTCATTTGATTAGCCTGTACATTTACAAATAATGGATGATGAATTTTTCGCCAATTGGCTATGTTCATTCGCTCTTCCCATGTTACGGTTCCACGTCATGATAATTTCGTAATGTACTCGTCCATCTTATGATAATTTTGCTCCGGAAAATGTTCTTAAAATTGAAATAGAAAAAGAACAAAATCAAATTCTGCTGACCTCACTTTTTCTCCGTCGATCGGCACACTACTCTTTCTAGGCACTATAGTTAAACTCTATTAAAACTTTTAACGCTTCCTACGCATGTGTTCACTTGGTACATATTGAATGTCACTTAACACGTAGTCTGGCCCGGCAAGAAGCCATGTCAGCCTAGTCGGAACAAAGGAGCCCGGGCATTGGGGGAACCACCCGGCGACACTGACATAAAAAAAAGAAAAAATGAAAGAAAAGAAGAAAGAAAAAGGGAGGGGGACTTCGAACAAGAGAAAGTTTAAATATTAAGTAAAGTTTACTCTTTTTGGTATTTACTGCTGTGGCACTTAAAATAGAGTTAATTGTTTTCTAGTAAGCAGTTTTAATTTCCTCCACGCCCTTTTTTTCTTCTTTTTTCTCTTTTCTCCCCCCCCCCCCTCCATTTTTTTCTTCTTCTCCTCCTCTTCTTTTCTTCCCCTCCATCTTTTTCTTCTTTTTTTGGGGGGGGGGAGGCGCCCGGTGACATAACTGACGAGGGTCCCGCCTTGGCTCTCTGCGGCCCTGCACGTAGTGTTATAAACTAATCCACTACAATTACGTCAATGGTAAACCCAGCTTCTGGTTTTAGAAGGTTCTGGTTAACTCGTTTTAATATGGAGGGGGAGGGCTCAATAATATCAATTTCGCGCATAAAATGGGACTGATGCTCAGTTTCATTCCCAAAACGTAGCTTTAGGTAATCTTTGGTCATGATTAAAAACCATGATTAATGATTTTTCATTTAATCTTTGGTCACTTTAAGGGGTGGGAGTCATGGGGTTCCATCCTTCGTCTTGATTCACGCCTGTGTCACGCTTGTGTGATGAACAGAACATATTAAGTAACTCATACAATGAGCATTCATTGTGTTTTTGCCAAATTAAGACTTTTTGAATAATTCTTTTATTAAGTATACTTTTCAGCACTTAAATTATTTTTGCTATCCACTATAATATTAAAATCTGTTCGCGTCCGTCTGTCTGTCTGTCTGAAGATCGATCTTCTCGAGAACTGCTGCGAATCGAGAGTCAAATGGGATACCGATCAATTCGAAAATTTCCAAAGAAAACAATAGGACCAATCTCGTAATTGTGCGACTTTAATTAGCGGAGATATTAATTAAAACGTTAATTAACATAACGTTATTCAGGAATTTTTATTTATTTCCTGTTGCCATTTTGCATATGCGTGAGCAAGTAAAATTCTAATAATTGTTTTAAAAGAGATTTTTTGGCTGCTGTCCAAATCTAAAAACAACGTTTCCATCTAGAATTTCATTTTAAATTAGTTTAAAATTGGTTGCCCTATTCGGACATAGCCTTTATTTTATCGCCTGTCCTTTTTTAATTTTTTACATTCAACGTTCTTAACTCTTTTCAGAATATGAAAGTTGTTTCTTTAGCTATGTTTATTAATTGTAGTGTAAGTTTATCATTCACTGGCCTCACATTTTGGTACATTTAGGATGTGCGACTAATTATGTTTATTTTGTTGGACTTTTTCCCGTCACATGGGTGAGTTTTCGAATTGTAATAACTCTCTTTTTCCTTCCTGTTTCTATTTTTGAAATACTGTTTGTATCGTTAAAAGAACATGTTAAATTAAGATTGTTTGGATTTCTTTAAGTGAAACAGAGTTTAACAGAAAAGAGGAGTTTTTGAGGATTTTAACTAAAGTTAAATTGGAATATGATGACTTGGTATTAAATTAATGCTTATTGGTATTTATTTAGTCTTGGTGCTTTAGTTTCACGTAATCAACCAAAAAGTGTGTGTCATTTTATGTAAAAAGCTTATTATCATTCTACATAAATATTTCAGATATAGTCTATCAGATGTAGTTCATTTTAACGTGAGCACAGATTATAGTTGATAATGCATAGATTTTCATCTTCTGTGCTAATTGAAAATACTCATAACTTGTATCACTGATAACTATGATTAACGTCAAAGAGATTTTTGCCAAAAATATGCTCTACTGGTGTTTTGCAAACCTTGCATTACACGTATTTATTTACTCCTTAGCGCTTTAGAAATTGATGTCAGACTAATACAAAAACATCAATTGAACATCTCTTTCATTTTTTTAAGTAGCCCGTGCAACGCCGGGCACGCAGCTAGTACTTTTTTAATATTCGGTAAGAATTGTGAATGCAACTTAAATAATCAAGTAAGAAACTACTAACTGTTTTAAAGCACTAAATAATTGCTAAAGATTTCTAAACGTTATTTTTGAGTTCGCTGACATTTTAGCTTTTTCATACTCAAAAGAAAAATAGATGAACTTAGTAATGATGTAAATACTTCGATTCATACTATTATAATCATAATATTAGAAAATATATAAAATCTATTTCTAGAACAACAATATGTCGACCTTGATAACTCTCTCTCTCTCTTTCTCTCACTAGGAAAAAGAATAAAAAACGACCAAAAGACATATGAAACATTGCATTGGTCAAGTCAATAACAAAATACATAAAATGGAAATTTAATACACGAAAGGAACTAAATGAATTTAATGCATTTATTAAACTAATGCTATAGTTACGCAAAATAGCAATAAGAAATGAACACGACACATATTCCAAGGTTATAAATAACACCTTTTTTTGAGCAAAGGAAGATGAATATAGAAGAATTGATATCCGACAAAAGCTCTTTAAGTGGAAGGGGGTCCTTATAACCCTGAGACACGCGTCTGAAATTCTGCTATTTGTACAACTTCAACCTCATTTTGAAAAATGTAACTTATGTAACACTTGTAACAACGTTATGTCAGCCAAAACACTCATTTAAGAACGCGTAAATTGAAATCATGAACTACACTAACTTGTACTGCTAATTCGCTTAAAATGGGTATTGAATTTGAAGGATTTGGTTGGTCCAATGTTAATTCTATGGAGGCATATACCTCACTTTTTACAGCAAAACCCCTTTAACACCTTAAAGCACGAGGGGTTTTGTCTTTTTTTTTTTCGGAAAAACAGGAAAAAATGATCAATTATTTTTTTGACAGAAAATGAATAAGTAGATATAGTGTAAGTTATTTTTTGCAACTTCAGTTGTGGGAAGAGGGCGGAACTCGTTAGTAGAGGGGGAGAGTTATTTTTAAAATTGTTATAAACAATGTGTGAGCAATTTAATTACATTCTTTACTGAAATTTTCTGACAAATTGGTATGTACTCAAAATTATTTAAGCGGCTCATTATCAGATAAGTTTTATTACACAAGTTACAAAAGCAATTAGTAAAATACAATTTATGATTAACTGTTTACTTTTACGATATTTAACGCAATAAAATTAGCTATATTACCTTTTCCACACCAAACAACTGCTTTATAGCAACGAATCACTAAAATAATTACTATCAAATCATCAAAACAGCTATACGCTGACTGCTAACCATGCACTAAATTGTTTATCCATGAAAATACTGCATAGTGACGCCATAAGTCATAAATAAGTTTAATTATGATCTAGTTTATATATTTTTACCGGAACGGATCTCAAATGGGTATTAGAAATAAAATAACGCGAGATATAAGACATGGGAAATTGCGCTAAGTGGTTAAATCGGGCAATAAAATTCCTATTGACTTCCAGTTCCGTGAGCGAAAGTTAGTGATGAGTCAAAAGTTCCGAGAACAAGTGATGAGTCTTAAAAATCAATTGTGAAATAGAGTAGCATTTAAAAAAATATACATTTGTTGACGCCACTAGCGCAACCAGAAATAGCTTCTGGAAGGGTTTTTTCGATAAAAAAAATACCTTCTGAAGGAGATTTTTTGATCAAAAATACCTTTTGAAGGGTTTTTTTAAAAATCAAAACAGCCCTTTCCTATGCCTAAACTACTGTATTAGAATTTGCATTTATGTTATAACCAATAGCTCTGGGGGGGGTCCCCCCCCCCCTCCTTTCGCTGCGTCACTGGTTGACGCAAATGTTCTCGCGTCTGAGGATTTTGCAGCCTAAATCCAAGCGAAGAGAGGTGGAAAAAATAATGAAAGCAACGACATCAACTGCAAATGTGAAGAATTTTCAGTGGAAACACCCTCAACAAAGTCGATGACTTTTGTTGTGTGGAAGCATTTTTTCGAAGGCAGGGATGAAAAAGATGACGTTTGCTGGGTCATGATTATTTCTCAAAAAGCAAAAACACTAGAACGAGACAGTAAGATAGTTCAAAACAAATGAACATACTTATAAAATATATATATATATATATATATATATATATATATATATATATATATATATATATATATATATATATATATATATATATATAGTGGAGGCCAGAGGAGCAGCTCCGTCCTCCGATGGATATCGGTGCTGCAGAGGCCCCTGGTCCATTCTGGAAAAGGAACCGGACGACAAGGACGATCAAATGAAAGCAATAAGCAATCGTGATTGCAGAAAAAATTAACAAAGTAAGTGCGGTAGAACCTCACTACTCCGTACTAATAGCGGAATCGGGTCGTCTGATTTGATGGAAGTACGGTTTAAACCAAGTAACTTATGAACTGAGCCTATGCAGATGAACAAGCTACTCGGCGCAATAAAAGTCGTACTTTGGGTTCAAAAGGGTGAAATATAAAACTGAATAAGAGAAAATTAGAAAAATACATTGCAGAAATCGAAAATACGGCCCACACATTATTCCACTAACTCGTATTTTATTTCAATAGCATGTACAGTTGGATCTCAATAACTCGAAGTTTATAACTCGAATATTCCTTTATTGATGCTGGATTGGATTTATTCCTTTTCTGATGATGTCAAAGTTATGGGGACTGTAGAAAATGAAGAACAAGCAAATCAGCTGCAAGAGGATTTAGATCATATTACGGAGTGGGCTGATAAATGGGGTATGGCTGTTAATGTTGGGAAATGTCAAGTGCTACATTTAGGGTATGGAAATAATTGTACAAGATATTATTTACAAGGTTCAGTCATTAGTCAGGCAGAAAAAGTTACTGATCTGGGGGTTTTAATAAGTCAGGATTTAAAATTTAGCCAACAGTGCAGCATTGCTAGTAACAAAGCCAATAAGATGCTTGGGTTTATCAATAGATCTATTTCAAACAAATCTAAAGAAGTCCTTATTTGGAGTATGCTGTTCAGTTTTGGTCTCCTTATCTTAAGAAAGACATTAATGTATTAAGAAAGGGTTCAAAGGCGGGCTACAAGGCTAATAAACGGACTTTCTCACTTAGACTATGATTCCAGACTTAGAAGGCTAAAAATGTCTTGAGCAAAGAAGAGACCGAGGGGACATGATTCAGTTGTTTAAATTTATTAAAATGAAAGATGTTACGGGGCTGAAGTTTAACACTGAAAACAGGACAAGGGGTCATTGTTTTCAGCTATTTAAATCTCAGGCTAACATGGATATTAGGAAAAATTATTATTTTAGCAGGGTAGTGGAACCTTGGAACAGCTTACCGAAAGAGGTGGTAATGAACAAGGGAGTAGATAGTTTTAAGAGGGCCATTGATCTTTACTAGGGATTGTAAATTGACTAGGACCAGTCTAGCTGGGCCCAGAGCCTCTGTTGCTGGTCGTCACTTTTGTATTTGTATTTGTATTTATCTAGAAATTTTCATTCGGTCACAAAATCTTGAGACTGTTATGGGAACTTCCCATAACTCGAACTACTAATAACTCGAACGCTTAAGCCGGTCTCTTGGGAGTTCAAGTTATCAAGAGTTGACTGTATATCAAAACGGCTATCCGGATTTAGTGAAGTCCGATTTAATAGTGTTCAAATTAATGAGGGTTTACTGTACGTAAACGTCTTACGGTTTTTACCCAAAGCCGATTTTTACGAGCACTCGATTATTAAGAGAAAATACCGTGGTTCATTCGCGTTCGTTAAAAGCAAATGAGTTTTCGCAACCAATTTCCTAAAAACTAGGTTTTGATGTACTTAAAACATATTTGAATCTTGAATGGAATACACGTAGTTCCATTGCGTTCGTTAAAAGTTTTTTTTTTTTTTTTCAACCAATTTCGTAAAAACTAGGTTTTGTTATATTTAAAACATATTTAAATCTTGAACAGACTACACGTCAAAAAAAATCATACTTCCAAGGGAAAATATTTGTCGTCCATCTAAGAGAAATACAATATTGCGAACACTTAACAGATTTCTTTTTTCCCTTGAAAGAACGCAAATTTAAGCAAGCCATAAAATGCCCAATCCTGCCACGGCCATCTTAAGTCATCCCAGAAGCGTAGTTAGGAAGGAAAAAAGTCTGCTTAAGTTATCATAAAATAAATCAAAGCAAAAGGGAGGGAATCAAATAATGGGCCTCGTCACCGGTGATTTTTTATCCGGAGATCAGAGAAAAGTAAATAAATAACCCTTTCAAAGATATGGATCTCATTATCTGTAGAAGAGTTTCAATGACAGAAAGATTTTTCAAGAAAAAGGAAAATTTAGCTGTGTTTCACAACTCATATTTGAATTATGGTATTTATCACATCTATGTGTCAATAAATAATCCTTTGAAAAAGAATGGCGATAACCAATATATAATTTTAAAGAAAAGAGTACAGCATGATTTTGTTTATGCGTTATTTGTCATGTATTTCATCAAACACGTACCATTCAGCTTGCTGGTTCATAGTTTACATATAAATAAATTTAAAAGAAAGTGATAATCATGATCTTTCCACGAAGATATGGGCTCGTCAATCAGACGAATTGGTTGGTAAATAATAAAACTATAAAATGTTCCTTTAGCTTTATTGTTACTTTATGGATAATACCGGAAATGGGAACCTCTTTCTAAAATTTGGTGTAAATTTTCAAACTATTTCTTTTGTTTGAAGTACTTTATCAAAATTAAAATGTATAAATGAATGTGGTGAACTTTTTTTGCATCTTTTTAATCCTCGCTATGTCAAAAGTTTCTATTTAAAGTCGAAGCTCATTTTCAGAGCAAAATTTTAGATTTCAAAATAATTATGTGTTTAGAAGTTGAGAATCGCGATCAAATTAATTGAGAAGTTCTCTCATTTGTCTATCCCGGATCGATCATGAAGAGAATTCTAGTTGATATCTTGAATAGTCTAAGATCCCACTGTAAATTTCTGCCTCCCATCCATTTTTAAACAAAATACCAGTTTCTTGCATAGTTATGAAGATAGAAATACGTTTCTGCCGAGTTGCCTATCAAAATACGATCCGGAAGTAGGGGGAACTCGAGCCGCCCTCTTAGATTTTAGGAGTGTTTTTTTTATTTATTTATTTATTTATTTGTTTTTAAATTCTGTCTTTAATTTTCGTTTTGTATCTCAAAAATTATTTACTTGGGAGTAAAATCCTTGTTTGATAAAATAATTATTAGCACAATTTTGTTTAAACTGTAGCTGTACTAGGTGCGGAGATATTTACTTTCAACTTTCGGAAATATTTAACCATAGTCCGAGCAAGGAAAAAAATTAACTTTTAGTGATTTCCCAGACTCCCAAAAATGAAACAAGCGCGGGGGGGAGGGGATAGTCCGTTTTTTAAACATCCATGAACTTCGAAATTAAATATCTCCGCAGCTCTTACAACTACAATAAAAATAAAAGTCTCTTTTTTAAAAGTAATTTCAAGGGCTCTTTTATTTTATCTTAGAATGATTTTTCTCGTATGCAATAACAGCAGAAACATACTCCCCTAATTCTAATTGCGTATAATTATGTTTTGTTTAAAAAGAAAAAAAAACAGGAAAGGGGCGGGAGGCAGGAATTTTCAGTGGGATCTTGAACCATAAGTTGTCAGCGAATATGTTGCACAATAGCTTTTTTAAGTTTCTTGCCGACAAACAACAAATAACAATTATCCTTGACTGACAAATCCACGGATCGATTTTATTTTTAACTTAATATTGTGTGACCAAATTTACTTAGAAAAATATTTCCTGATTTCACGAAATATCAACTTAATTTTATTAAGTCTAATCTAATGGTTTGATGCGTAATCAAAATCCCCCTATTCCACATTGCAAAAATAACCATTGCTAATTGTTTCTAACTTTTGAAGAAAAAAACTATTCTAGCTGTTGCATATGCAGAAAGTATAAACAGAAAACTGACAAGTTACGAAACAATCAGAAGAGTGATTGCGAGAAACATGAAAATTAATTGCACGAAGGAATGGAATGTTGCAATTAAATATCCTAAATATATTAATAAATTTCGTAATTGTGGTAATTTTGAGAAGAACGTAATGAAATATTTCCCCGTTGCTTTGATGTCTTTGTTTGAAATTTGTCGGTAGACTTGCCAGAATGTTCAACCGGGACACCGGAATCCCCCCCCCCCAGGTGTCGCTTGTACTCAAAAGAGTACACAACCTTGGCTGGTTTTAAATTTGTTTTAGAGGGTAGTTATTCTCAATGCTATGAATAAGTGGTTACTAATTATGAACCAAAACCAGGGGTTGACAAGGAAAACAAACAAATTCAAGTATTTTATTTCTTAAGTTAGTTGAAGCAATTTGAATGAGGAATAAAAGTTTTAACAATATTTACATGTATTCCTCATTGTCTAGAACTTTTTTTTTTGTCTTGTAGTAAAAATCTTCACAAGAAAATCCACTATTAATTTGACATGTTATTAATACAAATGACAAAGTAATTGTTCTAATTATTCTTTCACAGTTCATTATTTTTCGACATTTTTAGTCATCTATAATTAAATTTATCATTTACCGGGACTCGAAGTAAACCGTCCGGGACGCCGGGGTTTCGTCTGAAAACCGGGACGTCTGGCAAGCCTTATTTAAGGTAACATAGGAATTTCCTTAAACCGTCTGGAAGATTTAGTTATTTTGTTAATTATATTATAACCATGAAATGTCGGTTAAAATTAGAATTTATTGAATTTGGAAAATGTTTATTTGAAACATGGTTATTTTTTTTTATTTAAAGAAATTTTTTAAAAAGCTTTGACGTCAGCTGAATATAAGGACAATGAAGAGATATTACAGCTGTTTATGAAGGCTTAACCGTAATATTATTTGCATCAACGTTACTAAAATTCTCAATTCGCTGTCAAAAATTCAGAAACCTTTCATGTTAAATATTACTCTAAAATGGTGTGTTTACAGAGCAGAAAAATTTTACAGTAAATTGTACCGAAAAAAAAAGATTGCAGCGCCGATTGGTACACCACGTGACTTACTGTGCGAGGTGCACGATATCGTATTTCCTCTGACGCGATGCGTCCCCAGTGGTACGGTGATCAGCGAAGCCGCCTGCCAATACGAAAATCTCGAGATCGAATCTGCTGCTCGCATGTTGCGTTTTTAACTCTCTTGTTTTCTACCGTAAAATTTTAATTAACAGGATCTTACGGTAAAAGTTCCTGGTAACATGGATGCGAGTAATTTTTACCGTAAAATTTCAGGATTTCTTTAAGTGTAGTAATTTACGTTTTAAAAGTTTTACCGTTATAACACTGACACAAAATGTACTAAAAATACAAAATAATACTTTTAAGTGATTATTAAAGGGCTTTTATATTGTCAGGTTCTTTGCATGTCTTATTGAAAAAATAAAAACCTTTATATTTAGTATTTAGGCCTATGAACTGGGTTATGCATGATAATAAAACCGTAAGATTTCGGTCTAGACTAACAGAACAATGGTTTGCCATTGCACCAACGACATTGATTGAAGTGAATAGATTCGGGATCAATTTGTGCGAAGGCAAAGAAACGATAATATTGTTTGTCACTAGCATAATACTTTTATGAGCGATAACTTGTCATATACTGGTTGATCGGTATCAATTCTGTTTCGTTTCTGGGGTGCCCACAGGCGGGATCATGGCGCAAGTTGTGCATCAAAATTTTTGGGGAGGATTTTTTAATTTTTTATTTATTTATTTATTTAAATTTATTTATTTATTTAATTTTTAATTTAAATTATTTTATTTTATTTCATTCTGTTTATATTTTATTTCATTTATTTATTTAGTTTGTGTGTGTATGTCATTGACGTAGCACAGAACTTTTCTAATAAAATAATAATAATAATAATAGTAATTAAAAACAAATAAATCAATAAGTAAATAAATAAAAAATTATCAATAAAATATAAAAAGAAAGCTAAAAAATAAAAAATGGAAAGAGGGTTGAGGAAAAAAATGGGGGGGGGGAATTTGCGCTATTGAATTTGGGGAGGATGGGCACCCCTGATTCGTTTCGTACAAAAAGACGGTACAAGAAAAAAATCCAATAATTAATTTTGTTATGACATTTGAACTTAAAACTTATTGATGTCAATTTAGTTTTACAGAAATATTTTACTAAAAATAACAGTTAAACTTCAACTGGTTAGGTGATTTTTCTATTTTTATTTTTTGTAACTTAATTAATGAGGTGGTGTATATGTAACCCTGACATTATAATTCTTGTACACACCGTAAAATTCAGCAACTTGAACAAGGAAAAATTTCAATGATTTTTGCATCATTTGTTTATACAAAGACATCTAAAACTGTCGTAATTATTTCATGGGGACAAACACACCGTCTACATCATCGAAGGTTTCACGGAACAGTATCGTATCCATCTAGTACATGTTAAGCTATACAAGGTGTTTCGGTTTGACCTGCAAGACCTCTATTTTTACAACCGTTAGTCCTAGATGCATACCTCCAAATGCAAAAATGTTCAAAGTTAGATGCGAGATATTGATGGTTTGAAGCGAAAATAAAGATTTGTCAAAAATAAAAAACTTAACTTTTTATACGGGCCCTAGGTCCCTTAACTTATATTTAGAGAAATAATATCCATTGAAAACTAACACAAAAAAAAACCTTGACATTTGTGCGACTAAAACTCAAGGAGATATTCTCGTTCAAAGTTTTAAGGGACCATACAGAAGATGAAATTGGAACTTATAGCCCTTTCAGAAGAATGAGATTGTAAAAGTAGGGTCTGGTGGGGTAAAGTGGTCATAAAATCGTAGGTTTTCAACTTAGGTGGATTATTAATACAATAAATTCTTTAAACACTTCAACTTTTTTTGTTGTTATTTTACATTGCATTATTAAAGAACACGGTACATTGAATTTTACGAAGAAAAATATTGATTTTAGAAGTTTTATAGCACATTCTTTTCCCTACGTTTTTATGACCACTTTACCCCATGGGGTGGGGGAAAGTGGTCATAGCATGGGGTAAAGTGGTCATAGTTAAAATAGATGCAAAACAGTTACAAATAACCCTAATACTTGTATATTTCTGTTGTTTTTGTAGTTACAAGTATATTCACGAGCACATGTGTGTACACACGAATATTCACGTATCGTGTTACACACGAGTAAACACGTTCCTATATGAGTAGATACATGTATACATCACATACATGCATGCACGTGCCTACTCAAGTATTTACGTGTATATACGAGTATATAAGCATGTATACGTAATTACCTACAGGAGTGTGTCTACACGCGTACATACGTGTCACGTGTATATACGTTTGACGTGTATATACTATACGAGTATATACGCGTATAAACGAACATCATATGCCTGTATGCACTTGTATCTCGAGAACTTACATGCATAATTGAGTATATACGTGTATAGTAGATGTATATACGCATTTATAAGTGTACATACATACATATACGGGTATACACGAGCTAATTCGTGGATATATCCAGTGCGTCTTTGGTACGTGTCTACTCACGTATATATAATATGGAAGCACGTGAATATACGCTTGTATACTTGTAAGCACGAAAATATACCTGTATAGACGTATATACGTACATTTACGTGTATACACCAATACATGTATGTATACACTAGAATATACGCTTACATACATGTTGGCCTACAGTGTGAATGTAAGCTCTTGGGCAAAAATCAAAGGGCCGTGAGAGGGGAGGATAGGAAGCAAAGAATCAAAAGGAAGTTATAATCACTGACGCGCTACATGCACACAAAGCCAGTAACTAATGGATGCAGAACAGGGCACAAATTTGTTGCACAAAGATGATTTTGTTTAACATTTTAGTTTTTAAGAAATATTTAGAGCAGTTGTTAAAAGTTATGGCCTGTAGTAGTTCTAATACAAGCATCGCCAAAAAGGTGCAGCGGTTGATGAAAGTTTTTCAAAAGTCTCGTTATTGCAACAGTGAGTGATCTGTGAATGCGACATTACAGCTGCAGGCCGCAAATTTCATCAATTGCTTCAAAACTTTCTTGAGATCTAAAATGTTGTGTACAATTGCCTTCGTGTAATAAATTTGTGACCTTTTTTGCATCCATTAGTTTCTGGCTTTGCGTGCATGTAGCGCGTCAGCATTGTGTTTGTGACCATATGTTCCTTATGATTCTTGCTTCTTATCCTCCCCTCTAACACTTTTTAATGATTAGTTCAAGAGTTTAAACTCACCCTGTATGCTTGTATGTAAGTGTCTACCTGAGTATATAAGTGTTCGTATGTATACGAGTATAAGCGAGCATATACGTGTATGGTAGAATGTATAGCTATATGGATAAAAAATACTTTCAAACTACCCATACACGTATTTATTTGTGCATATATGTGAATACGTCTATGCACTTACCTACACGAGCATATATGCGTATATATACGCATATACTCATATATTTAAACCCGTTTACTGTAAAAACAATACATATTATGTAAAATTAATATTTAATTTGTATCTGCCTTCTACTTAAAGATTAAGTGGCATTAGAAGAACAATATTCGTTAAGCCTAATATTATGACCACTTTACCCCATCTTACTTAAATTGTTATAAAAAATTATCTGAAATAGATTCAGCTAACTGCTGATGAGTAAGAGTTCTTGAGACATGTAAGAAGCTTCCTGTGCAGTCAATCTGTTTATAATTCTAACAAACAAAGTTTCCCATGGAAGTTAAAAGAGGTGTTTAGATTTTAAAGTTTTTCATATTCACCCAAAATATTTTTTTTTCGCCGAATAAAAATTTGCCAGTTGTGAAATTTTGTATTCAAAATGTAGTTTCTAACCGCGCTACTCTAAAATAAAATTTTCACATTTATTCGAACATTTATTTCCAAACTATAGCCATTTATTTGACGTGTGACCACTTTACCCCATTGACCACTTTCCCCCACCAGACCCTAATAAAACAAAGTATTTATATTTTTCAGTGCTATTCAAAAATAAATGCAAATGTTATGCCATGATACGCAAAAACACGCTACAAAACCTCGAACAACTTGAAAAACCACACCCTATGCAAACACATAATTTTAAACCCTTGTTAACCGCTATATTTCCCCCCAAAAGGTGTTATTGACGGCGAATGTAAGTGGTGTAAATCAAAAAATTCTGCGTTTCATATCTCGGTGAATATTGGTCGTACGTTAACGTCAAACGTTTTGTGTTGGAATTACCTTTCAATCGAGATTATTTCTCTAAATATAAGTTAGGGGGCCTAGGGCCGATATAAAAGTTAAATTTTGAATGTTTTGACTAATTTTTATATTTACTTCAAATTTTCAATATCTTAACTCTGCATCTGATTTGGAACATTTTTGCAATTGAAAGTATACATCTAGGACTAACTGTTGCGAAAATAAAAGGTCTTGCAGGTTAAAACGGAACACCTTGTATAGATAGCCTTGGGACCGTGTGTTGTTATGGTTGAAAGGACCAGGACGGCGGAGTCGGAGTGAAGGACTCTCAAGCTCCAGGAGTCGAAGTCGGTCATTTCCCCTTTGTCTCTGTACCTTGGAAAGAACTCGATCCGCCGACAACTCAATGTACAAATAAAAGAGCCGGAGTCGTGGACTCTAAAATTCCAGGAGTCAGAGTTGGTCATTTACCAACGGTCGGACTTCGAACCCTAGAAAAGATTCCATCTGCAGACAACTCAATGTGCAAATCAAGAAGCATCTTAGTATGCATTTAAGACTAACGGTTGCGAAAATAGAGGTCTTGCAGGTTAAACTGGAATACAGTGTATATCGTCGCCGCAAAGAGACGAACCCCCGAGAGCCCCATGTTCCTATCACATCAGTGACTAACCAGATGGGAGTCTGTCAGGAAAGCAGCAAAGAGACAGTAGTATTTACTATTACCTGACTATTATTTCCGAGATAAGATATATTACTGTTGCTCCGAGGCGACGTTATGCAAACATTACAAAACGTTTCAATGCAGAAGTCAAATTATTTAGGAGTGTAACATACTTCACCTCATCAGCCAAGAGTTAATAAACCGCCATGGAATAATAATTACTATTAAAAAATAATAAAATTCTCGGAAAATTTATGTGCAATAGTTTATTATTTGCGCTTTTAAATGAAGTTAATTTTTCAATGCTTTTAGCTAACTTTCAGCATAAAATAAAAAACGTTCTAAAAACTCCAAAATACACAATTTCCAGTATGAATACTGTATAAGGAATTTATGCAATGTTGTATATTGTGTAATGTAATATGCATAGTTTTAAAATTCACTTACCTTTTATTGACTTAATTGGAAATCTATGTCTTTCTCACGGTAAAGTACGAGATTTGTTGAAGTTGTTTTTCGTACAGAATTTCTGAAATTCTTAAAAAGAATATTTTCTTCACAAACAATATCACTGCTTTTACGCAAAAATTTCATAAAGTGCTCTTTCGTAGCAATATTCAACAAAGAATCCGTGTTGACTTCCCACGATAAAAAAAAAAGTTACTTCTACTTTAATCCTTCCGACGAGAAACAGATTTTAAATTGGTTTTGTATTAAACTCGCTCGATAATAGATCAAACAGTTGCGAGTTATCCGCCAATTATATGAGTGAACATAATTGTAAACACAATTCGGTAACCTAAACAAAACTCCACTTGTTGAAATTTCACGAGTTAAGGCCGCACATAGGTCAAACACACAGTACAAGATTTGTCGCTTTACTCCCTCTATAAATCTCTCGACAGTTCCAAGTTTGGAACACAAGGACAAAAGGCGTAACTAGGGAATAGCAACGTCCTGCATCAACAAACAGGAGCCAAATTTAGAGACCTATTCATTAATTTTTTCTTCTTTTTCTACTTCAAAGAGCTCCCAGGAACAGAGCAAAAATATAATTTTCACTTAATTATAACGTGTTCTTCGACTAAGACAGATCACCCTGTCATCAAAAGAGTCAAAACAGTGATGATGCGTATCAACTTGAACTACGCTTTTGCGACATTAAATGCTAGCGCTGTGATTTTAAAAGTATTTGTAAGGAAAAATTTGTAAGGAAAATTTGTAAGGAAAGTACCAATTTTGACATCATACTCATATACAGGCGACCCTCGTATAACACGGTACTTTTGCAACACGGTTTCGATGTTACAGGACCAAATTTTCGATAATTATGACACGGTTTCGATAAGCACCGGTACTAAACTTGAATTTAATACTTCATAGTTTTGATATAACACGAAAGTTATCTTTAAAAAGGAAGGAATTTCATTTTTGTTTAATACATTCCGTTAATTCAGTAAATTACCGCCCATTAGCCAGGGCTAAAGCATAAATACATGAAATACACAGCCAGCTCAGTCATTTCCAGCCGAGGACTGCAGTTTCGTGTTTATTAGCACTCATCAGCCCGGCATGTATTTCTGCTTTAGCCCTAGCTATTGGGCCGGTAATTTACTGAATATACCATGCCTTGCCATCAATCTTCGAGTTGCTGCTTCGGTCACTCGTCTGGTATGTGCTAATTCTATTTTAGCTACCAGTTTGTTTGGTACTCTTGGCTTCCTCAAGAGGTTTTCCATCTCCAGCTCAGTCAGTTTCCTATGCCGGGTTGATGAGTGCTAATAAGCACGAAATTGCAATCCTCGGCTGGAAATGACTGAGCTGGCGGTGTATTTCATGTACATTCCGTTAATGTTTGATAATAACTCTAATAAGTATTTACTTTGTTTTTATGAAACTTGGTTTAGATATAACGCGGTCACATTCCTTGATTCACCTTATTTCTAAGTCTTGTATAACAAGGTTTCGATACAACACGATACATATTGACATGATTTTTACTATGTGCATGATTAATTAGTGTAAAAAATAAGTTGAAAAGTTATTTTTAAAAAAGTTTCGTAAACCACGGTTTCGATACTACATGGAACGAATTAACCGGGTTATACAAGAGACGCCTGTACTTGAAAAAGTGCTGATTTTATTAAAGCTTTTATTTAAAGTATAAAATAAAAGATCCGCAAATTTTTATTTCAATGTTCAGAAGTTAACACAAGTCATTCAAAAATATCTTTTATAAGTACAGTAAAAGCTCGATTTTACGTTTCTCATGGGACTGGGTTAAAAATCGAAAAATGCGGGAAAATGTAAGATACGGAAAATACATTGAAATCAAAAATCAAGTTAAAAAAAACTAAACGTAGTAAAGATGATTCTTTTAAAAGGTATTTAAAAGAAGATTAATATTCTTACCATTTTAGATCATTTTAGCACATTTAGTTGCGAATACTGGTGTTTAGATTGAAAATAGTCCAAAAATTGAATTGTTTTTTAGTGATTGAGTTCAAAGTACAAATGCAGTACCTTTCAGGAATGAAATACTTTGTAAGGTTTTTTTTTCTGATCTTTATGAGAAAGAAAATTGTTTTTCACTATCACTACTTGTAAGCACTTCAATTCAATATTGAAAGAAGGGAAGAGCTATGCTTTCGGTTCTTCTTGTTCATGTTCATTTGATGGACTAGAAGTCCACCAGGTCGCCTACGGGTGGAGCAGTAACATTTCTGTTTTCATATATTAACTTTCAAGAAGGTGGATTATCTTTTAAAAAGCACAAATGAAACATATTGCTTGTTTTATAAATTTTTTTAGTTTTTTTACTTCCTACCAAAAATGTAAATTGCGGGAAACTCATAAATAAGAAACTTACAACCCGGATTAAATTAGCATTATTGTGCACGGAAAAACGGGGACTTGATGAAATAAAGGTGAAATGAGGGGAAAATGTAAATAAGAGGGATGTAAAATCGGGGTTTCACTGTATGTAAAATATAATTTTCATTTAATTATATTATGTTCTCTGAATAAGACTGTTTGCCTTATTATCAATTGACTCACCACAGCAATGATGAGTATCAATGTGAATCACGCTTTTGTGACAATGAGTGTAAACATTGTGATTTTCAAAGTAAACCAATTTTAACATCGGATACTCGAAACACAGCTGATTTTATTGAAGTTTTTATCAGTGTGTAAAGGGAAGAACTTTTGCACTCACCTCTAATTTTTATTTGAATGTTCAAAAGTTAACGGATTTCATTTAAAATTTCAAAAATATAAAAGATTTAATAAGGATAAAAAATGTATTAAAATTTGTTAAAATTGTAAACAAAAAAAAGCGAATAATCATGTTTTTTATTTCAATTCACATTTGCCTAACTTTGAAAACGTCGAGCGGTAAAAAAAAAAGCAAAAAATTGTCTTTCATTGGGAAAACGATATCATCGAACTTTAGTAAGGCGATTTTTATAGCTTTGGTTTATGTTTATCTAAATTTTGTGAAGCATCTATGAAGTTTCGCAGCACAGATATAACTTCTGTTTCACTTTTTTTTCTTTCCATAAAAAAAGCAAGTTTTAAAATGTTTAAAGCTTTCTATGCTGTTTGGAAAACGTTTCATTGATTCCTAGTTTCTTTGATCAGCCATTCAAGCTGCAGTAATAGAAACTCTCAATTTTTTCGTACACCTCGCACGACTTCTTCGATTTTTTGTGATCAAATTATCCCGTGAACTTAAGTATTATTTGATAAAAAAAAACATTCTGAACTTTTCCGAAACACAATGTGATTAAAACTTGTTAACAGTTCATCTTTAAAAATTCGTTACTGCATTTACCCTAAATAATTGTAGGGTTGATTTTCATTTCTCAGAAAACTTTATTAAAATGATTACATTAAAGTAGTTACTCTTACGACTGAAGTTTTTTCTTTTTTTTTTCGTTACTCCAAATTCTGTTGGAGTAAAATAAGAGCCCATAAATGCTTTTTTTTTCTTAACTTTGTTTGAAAACTATTATAAATGTTTGTATTTAAACGCATAAATATTAACAAAATTAATTTCGCCTTTCTTTCTGAAGAAATAATGGGTACCCTTACCAAGAACTACAATTTTAAGCATTAGATTTTAAAACTTGATAAAAATAGGTTTTAACTCGGAATGCTGCCTAGTGATAACATTATGCCCCATTTTTACTTTCTTCTATATCTAATACATAGAAGAAAGTATTGGATTCGTGCAAATTTTCGAATTTCAAAGGATTTGAACGTTTTGAGGTGTGCTGAGTCCATTTCGACTATTTTTGGAAAATGTCTGTCTGTCTGTGTGTGTGTATGTGTGTGTGTGTGTGTGTGTGTGTGTGTGTGTGTGTGTATGTGTGTCACGTCTGTGTGTGACCAGTTTTTTGTGGCCGCTCTACAGCAAAAACTACCGCATGAAATTGAACGAAATTCGGTACACATATGTGCCCCTATGTAAACTTGTGCCCATTGGTTTTTGGCGCGAATTCCTTCAAGGGGGGTGGAGCAATGGGACGTTTTTTGAGTTACGCGTGCTTGCTATTCCTCGGGAAGTAACTGGCGGAATCAAACAAAATTTGGTCCATATGTTGCCCCTAACAGGAACAGATGCTGATTCAATTTTGGTGTCCATAGCTCAAACGGGGGTTGAATTATAGAACGTTTTTTGTCGTACATTGTGACTGCTGTATCTCAAGAAATAATGAACGTAATGAAAGAAAAAATTTATCGGCAAGTAGCCCTTAGTGGGTATAAGAGCTGATTTTATTTTGGTGTCGACAGCTAAAAAGGGGGTAGCGCAATCGCCCGTTCTTTTTTTCCATTGTGAGTACCCTATCTCAAGAAGTAATGCTACGTTCTGGTTGAAATTTGGAATACATGTGAATCCATATGTAAACAGGCTTTGGTTCAATTTTGACGCCAATCGCTCCAAGAGGTGTTGATTTTTTTTTTTTTTTTTTTGTGAATAAAAAATAGCTTTATTAATGCAACAATAAGAAAGATAAATCGTAATAGATTGTCGTCTGCGTATTTCTCGTGATTTTAATTGTATGGAAATGATCGGAAATATTATCTCAATGATTTAAAATTTTTAACTGTTGCCATCCTATGTTTGTTAATAAATAAAATATTTGTAATTAATTCAAGCAAGGCTTTTAAAAAAACTTTCAATTTTCGCTCTTTGCTTTGCTTTTACAAAAATTCAGACAGTGGGATGGTCGTCAAGTTTTTGCATGTGTAATTTTGTTTTTGTTAGGAATATTGCTTCCTCGTCAAGCATGGGGAGGGATCAGAAAAGGAAAAATATAGAAGAAAGTTTCGTGATGGCCACAACATACTAGTTTCAAGGATATTTTGCTATTCAAAAAGTTGAAAAATTTCTTTGGTTATGACATGAGATTTTCTCTCTATTTTCAATGCACTAAATAAAAATGAAATGAAAAAAAATGCTTACTACTTATAACGGACAAATTTTCAAACATCATTCTTGACTCCAAAGGTACTCTGCATTAATTTATACTTCAAAAAATGAATATATCTGCACTTTGTTACCGGAATTTCAAACTTTAGCCTGTAATTTTTATATATTTGAATGTAAGGAACCATTATGTATTATAAAATGAAGTAAGAACTTTCTTTAAAAAAAAAATTGTACTTGTAGATTGCGGATTTTAAGGCACAAATCATTATTTTGTGACACAAGAAAACTTTTTAGAAAGTTGATACTTAATTTTATGATATCAATTGGCTCCTTATATTCAGATACAAAAATTACAGGCCAAAGTTTGAAATTCCAGGAATAAAGTTCCAATACATTCTTTAAAATGTCACACCTGCTCCAATGGATTGAGTAAGTTAAAATAATAACTGTAATATTTTCATCGCTCAAAACTTATAAAATAAATGTTTTGATATTAAAAACGTAACAATAAAAATGCAATAAAAGGAATAGGTTAAAATAGTGCAGCGGGGGAAAATATTCAGTGGAGTATATTTTATACAAACCCAGGACGCATGCCTTTAATATAGTTTGAAATTTTTTCTTTGAAATGTTTTTGAAGCTAAACTGGAAAAGAAAAAAAAAAGGTATTATGTGAGGAAACATTCCTTTTTTCTTTTTCTTTTTTTTTTTGCTTGCAAGATTCATGCTAACAAAAAGCGTACATTCATTCTTTAAAATTCCCTTTCCACTATTAAAACAAATTCAGAAACAAGACTTAAAAGCCAAAGTTTGAAATTCCGAGCGTGTAAAATGCAAATATATGCGTAAAAATGTCCCTCCATAAATGGGTTGAGCAACTTAACTCTTTTTTTACCTTGAATGCCATGACGTTTTAAAATTACGAGTGTTGTAACTGAAGTAAAGCGTTTTCGGAAGAATATTAGCATTTGTTAGTGTGTTATAAACAGGGTTGCCAAATTTAAAAACGGAATACGGGATGGACCTTTAAAAGATGGATGAGGTCTAAAAGTCAAATTTTCGCAACCTTTAATGTTGAATTTTTCTCACTCATATTCACGAAGAAAAAAGAATATGCAATAAGCATATGAATAAATTACTTTTTTTTACCACTGGACAGTGGGGGCTTTTTTTTTTTTTTTTTTTTACTTTTTTTTTTTTTTTTTTCTTTTGCGAATATTAGAGAGAAAAGTTCTAACACGAAATTCAATATTATGGAAATTTGTATTTTCCCGTTATAAACCCTTTTTTTTTCCTATGATTTGGAGATATCGTAACAATTCATACCGGTGATTAATACTTAAAGAAAATATGTATAGTGCTTCACCAGTCAATGGGGAAATCGGAATGACCAAAATAATTTTAATGCGCCATTAATAAACATTTTGATTTTAAAATTGGCTAAAAATAGAACTAAACCTTACAGTTAGAATAAACTATAAGAAGTGAACAAAAATTCAAAATCTTAATGAATAAAAACTGACCAGTTTTTATTGTAATGCAATAGTTATTCAAATATAATGGTGAAAAATCCTAATTTTTCAACAAATCATACTTGATTTTATTGCTGCATAAATTCTTCTCATGTTCTTATGTCTTCAAGTTGTGATAAATTTCATTGCAACTTATATTTTTTGAACTGATAGCTACAATGAATTTTATTTTAACTGAGTTAAACACCAACATCATAACAGAAATATATTATGCATTAATTTCACATTTTGTGCTTTATTTTCATTTATTTTTTTCTTAAAGTAATGTCTCTTTCACTGTCTCGTTTTATAAAGTACTATCGGTACCCGCACGGCTTTGCCCGTAATAGGTAAAAAGTCATTTGGTTCTCCTGTATATTTACAAATAATGGCTGATGAATTTCTCGACAATATGCTATGTTAATTTGCTCGTCCATGTTATGGTTAGTTACTCATCCATATTATGCCAATTCGCATGGTAAATTGGGCTCAAAATTGGAATAGAAAAAGAACAAAATCGAATTTTCAAAAAAATCGCTTCAAGATGCTCACCCCCTATGCTACGAGCTAATTTTGTGCCTAATTTCATGAAAATCGGCATTATGTGCGTAATGGACATCCAGCGATATAGATGCAGACTTTCACACACACAGCTTTATTATTAGTAAAAAAATTTCTTAGCTGGAATACTGGACTTTAACCGCCCCGTATAAAAGTTCCCTGGGAAGCGAGACAATTTTTCCGAATAAGGGACAGTTCTTAAAATTCGAGACGTTTGACAACCCTAGTCATAAATGACAAATGATAGGAACAAAAAATATATACACAGAGGCATCCGTAATTGTCACAACATTTATTAAATTAAAACATTTTTGCTTTTGAGCTTGGAGTACATTGGTACAAGCATCCAAAAGTGTTTTTCATCAGCGACACTAGAAGATCTGTGACAGATATCAAGCTCATCCCCATCCAAAATGCCAAATATCCAGCAATAAAACGGAACAAATCAAATGCCTGAAAGAAAAAAAGACATATTGCAACGTAAGTTAAACTCTTTAAGAGGAATTGACAAAAGAATAAGTAGTTAAAAAATCAGATATATTTAACTATGCAGTATCATTTAAGATATTGGACATTACTACACTGTGAAGGAGCCCAAGGATATTTTTTGTGAACACTTGGAGAAAAATAAACCGGCGTTCATTGCCTGCTTCTGACGGATTCGGAATTTTATCCCAATGAACAGCTAGATTGGTAAAGCATTCCAACCAAATTTGGCACCAGAAAATGGAGACAATTTTCAGAAAACGTGACGAATCAAAATCAAAGCAAATGTACTTCACTGCGAAAAAAGCAAAACAAATGGAACTTGTGCCGTCTGCCTTGTCTAGTGGTCAGAGATGTCTGGCTACGACAGGAAGTTCCGGGTTCGAATCCCGGCTCGGGCATGGACGTACTCTCTCCTGTCCTTTCTTTGTGAGAATGTGTTGTTGTGCTGTGAATAGTTGCCTACCCTATAAACGGGTTCTTATGGCATGCGTGTACTGTAGAAGTTGAACTTCACACCAAATTACGGAAAAGTTACCAGTTGGAAAAGTGAAGCAGAGCACCCCAAATTGACAGCCCAGCTGGCACACGACAACAACAATGCAACTTGTATAGTCTGGCTCTGGTAGAAAGATACTAAACCTTGGATGCGTTTATTTATGTTTGGGTTTAAAAAAAAGGTTATTTGATTGGCACAACGTTTGTAATCCTTATGGACAACGCGAAGTCGTATTTTGCGAAAAGGAGAGGCTCTCCTAGCCCCTAATTTAACAAATGGAATCGTTTCATTTTCAGCGGATCGAAAGTCAACTTATTAGAGTCATTCACGCAGCAGAAACTCTTTAATCCGAATGCCACCGGGATGAAATTCATGTACTGTTAATAATATTAATTTAGCATACTACTTAACGAGAGTCTTTGAAGTAAATCTCGATTCTTCATCTAACCAGCGCATTATGCACAGTATCACAGTACTGTGGTACTGTAATGTACATTTATTGATTCTATCATTATTTGTCTAAACCAGGGGTTCTCAACCTTTTAGGATCTGGGCCCCCCTTTGAAAACTGACAGTAGCTCACCCCCCCCCCCCTCCTCCGTCAATACGAGGGCACAGTCAAAATTTGAAACTGAAGCTAGTTGGGACAGCAAAAGAGGGTTATTAAATAAAAACATTGATAATTTCGTGTACAAATTTAATATTACTACGCATAACTTGTTTTTTAGCATAGTCATATTAGAACATAGGAAATTAAAGAACTGAATGCAAATAAATTGGAAGCAATATAAGAACTAGATGAAGTTGATAATCAACCTCTAACAGTACTAAAATTTACAAAGCGGAAGAAGAACATGAAAAAATTGTTTTTGTAACCATTGAAAATCATTTAGCCATGTCGGCAAAGAATTTTAAAAATATTTTCTTGCTGACGATTAACTGATAGCAAGTTACGAGTGGGTTAGAGATCCATTTCATAAGATTTTCGAAGAAGTCTACATTGATAAAGAAGAAAAATTCATAGATTTTACGACAAGTGGCGAAAACAAAAGACAATTTAATAATAAATCACTATTTGAATTTTGGTCAGGAATAGAGAATTCTTTTTCCGCACTAAAAACAAGGGCATTTCGCATTCTATTACAATTTTCATGTTCCTACCTTTATGAAACTGCATTTTCTTCTGTGGCTTCTTTGAAGATAAAATATAGATCTCGGCTAAATATAGAAACATAACTGAGAGTGGCTATTTCTAATATTAAACCTTCCTTCGAAAAGCTTTGTTCTTTAAGACAGGCCCAATGAAGTCACTAATAATTACGAAATTTCTATTTAATTTCGCATGTTTTTATTACGTAAGTTTTGAAGTTTTGATTCGGAAGCTGTATACGTCAATGAGATAATTATTAAATATGTTGAAATTCATTTTCTTTTCTATTTGTACGTCTGTTTTTCCTTTCAGTTACTTAATCAATTCTTTTAAATAATATTTTCTCTAGGATATTTTCGCGCCCTCCCCTCGAGTGTTCTCGCGCCTTCCTAGCTGTTATAGCTGGACTACAGAGAGAAGGTAGATGAACTCAAAGTGGAAACGGACCACTTGATTTTGTAATAGGTAGAATTAGTGAGAACACACGACATTACTGCTTTTACGATATCGCTTATTCTAGCTTAGGTACTAAATAAAGTAATCCGTTTCGTTTCCAGTTCACCCGCCATCTCTCTGTAGTCAAGCTTTATCCTATACACGCTCAAGAACTCCTATATACGCTCACTTGCAACAGAAACTTGAGCGTTTGTAAGGTAATTTTGCATCATCTTGTTTATGTAAAATAGCCCTATACGCAAAAGACCCTATATGTACGATTCGACGCATAAGCTTAAGATCCGCCATTTTGGATCGGAGCGCGTGTTTGAGTGGTTGTCTTTTCTGTCAAATTATCGTTTTTGCTGATTTTTCACAGCGAGTAATTATTAGCGGCACGTGAATTGTTTATTAAATAAAGTATCATCTTTGACCAATTTGGTAAAACCCGAAACTTTGCTCTGGTAACCCTAGCTCTGCAACAATGAAAAATTCGATCCAAAATGGCTAATCTTAAGCTGATGCCCCTTCCTGTATATGGATGCCTCACTTGCCAAATCGATAAACTCCATAATACAAAAAGTCGAGAAAAAGATAGTGTTATCTATAGGAGTGAATAGGCTCTCGTGTTACTGCCATCACATGATCAGAAATGTACTGAACCAAAACTTTAATATAAATTCAGCTGCTAAGCATTGATAATGCACTATTGAAGCAGAAATAAGGATTTTTTTTTTTAAAGTGGAATTAATCGATTTGGCAACTGAGGCATCCGTATATAGCGGCTCTACCCTATACATTGCTGAAGTCAGCTTGCAGAAGCATGTTTTAGCAAACATGCTTAGGCAAGTAGGTTTGCTAATATAGAGTAAAGAAATATACATAGAGAGGCCCCGTCTATGGTGAAAAGGAGATGAAATTGAATCCGGAATTATGTGATAGAGCGGTGCAATGATGAGCGGGGTTATGATAACATGATCGCTCTTGCAAAGGGACCGTGTAAAGTAGCTGGCGGATTGGTTGGCATTTTAATTCATGTTTCAATGCAATTTCGAAAACGTGCTTCATACACTTGAACGATATCTAAGTTTAAATTAACAACCAATTGAGATTTAGTAATGGAATGTTTTGAATCAAGATGTATCTCAAGAAGCTAAGGATCTAGGGATACAGCAGTGCAACTTCCGGCTTCAATTTCTTAGTATAGCTGGGCCTCTCTATGTAATTTCTTTACTCTATGTTTGAGACTGTAAACAAATTTAAAATTTTGGCTCCTAAGGTGATGAAAGTAATAAATCCAAATATTTACATACCTTATATTTGGGCTTATGCACAGTTCGTATGATAAGTGGTTGCTTCACCTTCACATACAAACGTGAACTTCTGCAATAAGTTTTTTTTTTTAATTATTTGAATTTTTAGAAGCAAAAATTTGACTTAGGTGAGGATGGCCCAAAGCGGGTATGTTAATGAAAACCGATCGAAATTTGTACTTATTGGCTGTTTATCGTAACAATTTTAGTTTTATTATCTAGAAGGGATCGTGAACTTCAAAATAAAACGTGATTCCTGCATTATTTCAAACCCTGTATTTATTTATTATCAAACATTACAAACACTTGAAAAATCCACTATGTCTTACCAGGGGACCTAAAGCGGGTACGCGGGTCGGGTAAAGTGGGTATGCTTAAATAATTGTGATTTATTACATTTGACAGTCAAATGTGAAGTAATGAATGATTAGATCAATTGACTAGATAACTGCCATTATAAAAAAAAATGAAATAAAGTTGTACTAATTCAATTTAAATTGAAAATCTAAGTCAGCACATTTGTTTATAAAACATAAAGAAATACTTGATAAAGTCAATAGACTAGCCAATTGCCATCATAAAAAGTAACTTTTTACTTTCTTCTATATCTAATATATAGAAGAAAGTATTGGATTCGTGCAAATTTTCGAATTTCGAATTTTGACGGATTCGAACGTTTTGAGGTGTGCTGAGTCCATTTCGACCATTTTTGGAAAATGTCTGTCTGTCTGTATGTGTGTGTGTATGTGTGTGTGTATGTGTGTGTGTATGTGTGTCACGTCTGTGTGTGACCAGTTTTTTGTGGCCGCTCTACAACAAAAACTACCGCATGAAATCGAACGAAATTTGGTACACAAATGTGCCCCTATGTGAACTTGTGCCCATTAGTTTTTGGCGCGAATTCCTCCAAGGGGGGTGGAGCAATGGGACGTTTTTCGAGTTACGCGTGCTTGCTATTACTCAGGAAGTAACTGGCGGAATCAAACAAAATTTGGTCCATATGTTGGTATTAACAGGAACAGGTGCTGATTCAATTTTGGTGTCAATAACTCAAACGGGGGTTGAGCTATAGAACGTTTTTTGTCGTCAATTGTGACTGCTGTATCTCAAGAAATAATGAACGGAATGAAAGAAAAATTTATCGGCAAGTAGCCCTTAGTGGGTATAAGAACTGATTTTATTTTTGTGTCAACAGCTAAAAAGGGGGTAGCGCAATCACCCGTTCTTTTTTTCCATTTTGAGTGTCCTATCTCAAGAAGTAATGCTACGTTCTGGTTGAAATTTGGAATATATGTGAATCCATGTGTAAACAGGCTTTGGTTCAATTTTGACGCCGATCGCTCCAAGAGGTGTTGATTTTTTTTTTTTTTTTTTTTTTTTTTGCGAATAAAAATATTTTTATTAATGCAACAATAAGAAAGATAAATCGTAATAGATTGTCTTCTGCGTATTTCTCGTGATTTTAATTGTATGGAAATGATAGGAAATATTATCTCAATGATTTAAAATTTTTAACTGTTGCCATCTTATGTTTGTTAACAAATAAAATATTTGTAATTAATTCAAGCAAGGCTTTTAAAATAACTTTCAATTTTCGCTCTTTGCTTTGCTTTTGCAATAATTCAGACATTGGGATAGTCGTCAAGTTTTTGCATGTGTAATTTTGTTTTTGTTGGGAATATTGCTTCCTCGTCAAGCATGGGGAGGGATCAGAAAAAAAAAAAGAAAAATATAGAAGAAAGTTTCGTGATGGCCACAACATACTAGTTTAAGTTATACTTATACTATTTGAATATTTGAATAGAAAATCTAAGTCAGTACATTTGCGAAAAAAAAAAAGAGAAAAGAAAGAAAGAAAACGGGTATACCGCTTTACCCTTCTTGCTTTGCCCGAAAGCACGTTTTTTATTTCAATAACTATAACCTTAAATTTAAAAAATAGTAAACAGAATGCCTGTCGTAGTTTATAGGTGGATGGTGCCAGAATAACGTAATATTACTGGCAATAAAAAAAATAAGCTGGTCTTCGACTAATCACAAGCTAACCTTCAGTTTTTTTTTTAGAAATGTATCCTTTAAAAAAAAAAAAAAAGCCTGGATACGTCATGTTGCTTCCCCGATTATTTGCTGGGACTGATTGAAATTCCGGGGTATTCAGGTAAACACGACATACGTATGCATCGCCGCATGCACACCATGCTGCGGCATACGAATGCCTACCTGCTTTGGGCGGCATATTCGCTTCAAGCCACCCTTCCCTACGTATTTCATCACACTTTTTAATCATTAATGAAAGTATTCTCAATAAAAGGAATAAAAATAAAATTTCAACCGAAGTATGCATAGCTGAAATAAAACTGAAATTTCCGCATTCAATATTACATTTTGTGAATATGTATATTGCTAATCTAAGTTCACTAAAAGTTTTCGACTAGTAATATTCACGCTTCGGTAGAACCTCATTGGCTATGGCACTACCTCTGCGCAAAGCTATCTAACTTCAGTAGTGCCAGCATTTAAAAAATTATGCAGTCTTTCGAAGAAAAAGTAAAGAAAAAAATATGAGTTTTTTAATTTACTGCATATTTAGTATTTTCATTGCTGATCTAAAACATTTCTTTTAGAAAAATATTTGAAACAGAAATTCGTATTCAAAATGAAGCAGTTTGTATTTTAACCTTATTGGGAAACTCAGTTATAATATGAAATTATTTGTTGTTTCTTGTAACAGATTAAGATCTTTAAATAAGTGATCTTAGTATAAGGTGTACGTAGAATCCTCATTAAGCCATGTGAACTTAAAGAAGCAACATTGATCAAACATTAGTGGAAAAATAAATTTCAATTTCAATGCCAAAAACGTTGTCCATTTAGCCTGTTAAGTAGTAAACCTTTCAACAACTTATTTTCTTATGAACAAAAAAATATAAAAAAAAATGCATTTTATTATAATAAGAGTTATCTTCTTTATACAGTAGCCCCTCGCTCTACCGCCCCTCGATATATCGCTCATTCGGATATATCACTCCTTTCTTCTGTCTCCCAAAATATAAAAAAGCCTTGCTTTAAGCTTGAAACTATTCGTCAAAACAGATAGTATTACTCAGAAAAGTGTTTTTTCTTTTGAATTCGCTGGAAAAGCAGCGGCAACGGCTCTAGGCAACTCCTGCCATCCAAATGTACATATATGCAGTATATTTTAGCTTAAGATATAGTTTGGAAACTATTGACGTTTTCTTTTGCATTGATATTGATACTAAGACCTTTACAATGAGTGAGAAACAGCAGGCAGGAGTCATACTGGTTCAAGTAGAAGAGAACATACGCCCACTCTGACTACCTGTTTGCACAAAAAAGATTTGTATCAATAAAAGGAAGAACTCTCTGGACGGGCGAAAGAGTTTTCTCTAAACAATCTAGTTACTTTTACTTTTCACATCCTTTCTACTGCAAATCGAAGAGATTAGAAAGTCTACTAGGAATAAGAGGGTGTTGAAATGTTCACTTTTATCACGCTGTAGTTACTATAATGAAGATTATCTCTATTCGGAATTTCATATTGACGCTAAAAATTTACTTAAATTTAAATCTTGTATAAGTTTTAATAAGTGCCGTAGTAAATTAGTGAACTATATCGAAACCGCTTGAAAATCATGTCAAAAAGAGTGAATGCTAATTTAATTGGATGGATAACTATTTTTAATGGCCTCGGTTACATCGCGCTTTCAGATATATCGCGCTTTTTCTTTGTCCCCCGAAAAGAGCGATATAACGAGGGGTTACTGTAGTTCTACGATCTCTCTCTCTCTCTCTCTCTCTCTCTCATTTTCTCACTCTGTTTTAAGTGCTATAATTTTTTATAGGGTCATAAAACTATATGCCAAATAATATTTCTAATTTGCTTGCATACTTACATAAACTTGTCTGAAAAAACCTAAAAAGAAAAACATATGTATTTTGTTTCATATAAAATAAGCACATAAAACTATTTTTTCATTTCATAAAAGTTTTTTTTTTTTTTTTTTTTTTTTTTTTGTCATACTCAAGAATAATTTGGCAAAAAGTTTGCATCACAATTATGTGCATGAAATAAGTTAGCAATGCGAAAAGGTATGAAAATGAATGAGAAAATTTCATGAAGACGTGAGAGTTGTAATTAAAGAAACTAAGCTTAAGTGCACTAACTTTTGAGATATAAAAAACTTCGCTGCTATTTAAACTTTTTGAGACAATATAAAAAAAGGAAACGTAAAATTTCGCATCACTATGCCCCACGCATGAGGTACAGTGAGACAGCGTACAGAGCACAGAGAGACAGCATACAGGGCACAATGAGACAGCATTCAAGGCACAGAGAGGCAGCACGTATGGTTGAGTGACACATAATATGTTCAACGTTTAAAATCAAAATTAAATCACAATGTATAAAAGATTCAAATTTCATCGTACATCTAAATAAAAATTTAATTTTCCAACCACAAAAAAGATTGATTTCGATTTGTATAATTTCTTTTCGTAGGAGCTGTTATCAGCAATTTAATACTTTGATTCGGAACGAATGCAACATGTGGTACAGATGGTCAAATAATAGTCAAAATGGTTTTACTTTTGCGGAAAAAAAAAACAAAAATAAAAGTCTCCATTGTTATCAGCTACCATTAGAACATTTCCAACGTAAAAGTATTTCTGCTTGATGGCAAATTCTATCATAACCAAGTCTCCTTCAAGTGTCTCACCATCCAACTCTTCAAACCCAGAAGATAGATTTTCGCACTTTTTTACAGTCTGATAAAATATCAGATCTCACTTTTAATTTTTTCTATCTCCCCAGTTGTGTCGAATAAAACTACTTTTTTTCTATATTTTTGACATTTAAAAAAAAAATTCTATAGTGTTTGTGTTTTCTTCTGCTAAAATTTGTTTTCCAGGAACATCACTTGCAATGATAAGGTAGACCGGGGTACGTTTACGCATTGGGTACGTTTACGCAGAGCCCTTTTTCAAAAACGAGGTATAACTGGAGAGCCAGCAGTCATAGCAGATTGATGCTGCTCCTTAGCAAATATTTTCGCAAGTTTTTGAGCATCAATCGAGCTTCGGTTTAGCATGCGGATGGAAAAATTTGTTTTCTACCAAGCCGAGTAAATTTTGTGTTGAGCGTTTTGAAGCTTATTGTGAATGAATAATGCTTTGCTAAAAACAAATAAACACATAAGAAATAGCATAACTTTAACCTTTTTTGAGAATGGTATTTGTATGGACAGAAAAGTTATTAAAGTTTTTTGCACGGCAAAAATAAATCCTTACTTGCCGACGGGGCACGTTTACGCACGTTCTTACTATGTCTTACGACTCTGTCTGGATTCTGAACTGGCCTCCGACGCTTTTTTCCGCTCCGTACTGTTTCAAACCTTTAGTATTTTCAGGTTATTTAACTTTAAAAATAACCACTCATTTTAAATTAAGTAAAAGATTCGCATCTTATAGATTACAATCATAGATTGATGTCTTCATGCTTGTTCAGTTTTAACTTTATACACTATTCAGCCTCTGATACATTTTCTTTATTTTAAAGATGGTAAAACATTACGTTCAAACAGAACCACGTTAGATGTCAAAATAATGAAAAGGCTTATCAATAATCCAAGTATTTTTCCCAGTAAGCCTTCCACAATATCACATATGGACTAGCCCAACTGAGACCATTTGAAAACGTAGGACCAAAGTTTAGGAACCAGAAAAGGAAAAAATAGAGGATGCTCACAATCCTAACTGATACTCCGATTAAAGAAGCCCTCAGACAAGGGCAGTTAGAAACTACAAAGAAAAGAAACAAAATGGGTTGAACAAAACAAAAAAGGAGAAATTACTTTAAAATTTACAAGTTTCTATTGAAGTAGAAATAGAAGATATGAAAGGAAAAAGTATGAAACCGATACCTGCGACAGGGAAAAGTTGGTACACTCTGTAAAAAGGAAATTAATGAACGATTCTGTTTATACTTTATTTTTGTTAGTAAAATCTAACAGTGATGAACAAGATGACTAAATAGTTTCTGTTTTAAATTAGCAATAAGTCCTATGATTTTAGTTTAGCCTATAAAATGATCTTTAATTAATTATTTGTGATTTTCATATTTTTAAAGTGTTTTAAGATAAATAAAATATTTAAATTTGGTTAAATATCTATTTCACTTACTATTGGTATCATTTTTTTGTGTGAACGTGCCCGACTCGATGCGTAAACTTGTACTCAATTTTTTTTTTTACGGTTAAAAACACAAGCCGAGCAACAACTGAATATACAATTTTGGACTTCATTAACTGCTTCATAAAACCACATTGTCTAAAATTTCCTAGGTTCAAACATAAAAATAAGAAAATTCATTTAAAAAAATCCTTGTAAATGTGCCCCGGTCTACCCTACTTTTACCCTTTTTATGCTGTTTCTTCAATCTGTAACCATTTCTCTCTTTGGTTTCTGGATATCCTCTGCAGCTCTAAGAACCTAAGAAAACATTCGTTGTTACGCTAGAGTAAGAGGGCTCTTTTGTATCAGTTTCATCTATAAATTACAGATTATTATGATCTACGTTATCTGAAATGTCACTTGGAATCAGAAGGTTGTTTGTTAAAAGTGAATTTTTAACGGAATCGTCGAAAATGTCCCTTTTTTCGTCTTACCTGGATTAATTCGCATTTTTGATGAAGTAAAGATACCTTTAAAGTACTTAAAAAGCAAGGTAAAACCTCTTAAATCATAAAACAAATTTTAAAAAAACCCTTCCCTTTCGAATCAGGATTCAAGACGGGACACAGAGAGACTGTCTCACTCTGCCCCAACTACGACTGTCCCACTCTAACCTTTTTCTTTTAATTCAACATTTTAAGGAGTTCGTGTAAAGCCTATCCTATATGTTTTTCATTATTATTAGTTACACAGGTAAAACAATGAAAATGATTAAATGGCTAAATTTTATTCATAAAAGACAATGTTATAAATCGATGCATGCAAGACCACAAAAAAAAACTTTGCTCCCCTGATATAAGAAAAACGAGCTGATGTGTACCTCACATGACTTCTTTTACTCCAATTTAATGTCATTTTCCTGTTATTGATAGTTTTAATGTGGTTCAAAAGTTTACTCTCTAAATATCACCAACAGTGGCCAAATTGAAACCAGATTTTAAAAATTAAAAAAAATCACTAAATTTGTTGCCAAGTTGGCGACAAAACTTGGCGACCAAAAGACTGGCGATATATCGCCAAGTGTCGGCCAAATTGTAACACCACTTGAGTTTACATCGAAATTAACAATGATTTCTCCCAAAAAAGGGGCAAAAGACCCCGTTAGAAAAACCCGAATGCAACCAAAACAGGAGGTGCACAACTATACCCCACTAGGAGTCTACATACCAAATTGTAACTTTCTAGGACATACCGTTCTTGAGTTATGTGACATACATACGCACATCCGCACATACATACATACTTACATACAGACGTCACGAGAAAACTCGTTGTAACTAACTCGGAAATCGTCAAAATGGATATTTCACGTGTCTATACGTTCTTAGGCACTTATCCATGTGTGGTCGAGTCGAAAAAAAACCTCATCATTCATTCGGGGATGAGTAAGATGGAAATTAAGTTTGGTTTTTGAGGGAAAAATTTTTCGCGAAAACAATACTTCCTTTTTTTTTATTGCAAACACAAGCAAAACAACTTCATACCTCAGAATCCACAAAGTCAATATCTACCGAGTCATGGGAACCTAGCATCATTTACAGATTATAATTAAAACATAGAAAAAATAGCTTTGTCTTACCGCACCCCACGTCTCACTGTGCCTCACCCTCCCCTTTCTTACTTATGAAGTTTTATGACATATTGAAGAAGTTATGGCGTTCACACAAGAAAAGAAAAAACCTTCGAGAAATAATACGTAAATAAGATTTAGTGCTTATGTTTCCCATACCAATCCACAAATTATTGCACTAGAGGGGAAAAATTGAAACAATAAGCATTAATCTGATGAGGAACACGTTCCTCCAGTGTTTCCCTACCACTAGAGACTAGACATTTAATTCATCGTTCAAAGTGCTATACGCATTAGTTTATTGATTGAAACGATAGGAACGTTTTTCAACAGCTTTGATTTAAGTATCTAATTTCAGGCACCTAAGTTTGGAAGATGTATAACTTCGATTTAACAATACCCAATTTAACGATTCCCTCAATTTAATGATACATTTCACTGGTGCGGATTGACTGCACTTGAATGTCTTTGCTCCTCGATTTAACGATATCCGTTATTTAGCGATAACTTTTTCCAGTCTCTTGACAATCATTAAATCCAGACAAGGACGGATGCAGAAATTTGTCAAGGAGGGGGCGGTTGATTTTTTAACTTACCTGCGTATTTAATTAAAACATGTTTGGGGGGGGGCGGCACAACATTTTTATCTACCACGGGGAATCTCCATACTCCTTTTCCCTAACATCGTCAAAAATCGTCTGATATTGTATCTTTAAAACTTCAACTCTGAAAAAATTCCGAGAAGAAGATTCGAATTCGCACCCCATTTATTTCCTTAACGTCGTCAAATATGGCCTACATTTGCGTTTTAAGTCTTCAATTCGGAAAATTTGCCGGTGCGGGTTCTCTCAAGGGAGGGGCGATCGTCCCCATCGCCCCTCCCATGTATCCGTCCTTGAATCCAGGTTATACTGCACTTAATTATATAGGCTGGATGATTATTATGCTTGTATTTATTTTTGCAATAAAGTTTTTAAAAATTGGTTCTATTTGTTAGCAAAATTATTACTCGCAAGCAATTTTTGTGGATCTGCACACCGCAGCTCAACTATTCGATAGTATCAGTGCAATAAAATATTAAATTTTGAGTCAAAGGTCTTACCTCAAGCACATTAGCGACTTCTGCTCGATAAATTCGTTTCCTGAAAGTAAAGGAGATACATATTTCTTTATTTGGAAAATAAATTAGTACCCTGGAGTTGAATAGTAAGAGAAAAATTTAGCATATTTAATGGGGAAAAATAATTATATCACGTTTGTGTTTCGTGAGATCCAAGTGGGCTCTATTGTGCACATAATACATTTATCACACTCATCACTTAAAAAACAAGTGTTCATTCATAATAAGATGCAAATGAACAATGGCGGGAAACTTTTAGAAATTTTACCAGCCATATTTTAAGGAACCAGCAGCATACAATACATAATTGATTATCTTTGCCGTAAAGAAATTTGGCAAAAGTTTGCATAGAATGCTGTTATTTCACTCTTATCAACATGAACATTACGTGTTTCGTGTTATTATTGTGTAGTTTTTCTTGTGGTGATGTCTAAAACACTTATTTTGTATCATATTGAGCAGAGTGTCGCAGGAACTAGACTGTTAACAATGGGCGTGTTCGAATAGAGTAACCGGTTAACTCGGGCACATCGATTGCTAACCAGAAGCGTTCTATTGAGTTACCGGTTAGAGTTAAGGCCCCTATAGTGAAGTTACATGGTTCTAGTTAGCGCATCATATAAGAAAATATTCTGTAGAAACTTACCGCACTAACCAATGACTCATCAAAAGTTATGAAATCACCCGCCCGAGTTAACCAGTAACTATATCCGAACACAACCATTGTTGTATGCCGTGCATGTGACCAAGAATTGCACGTAGAACACCAGTAAGAAATAAAAGTTGAATTGTTTCTGCATTTTTATAAATTGCACTGAAAAAACAAATGTTAACAAATTTGCTGTTCCTCAATATACTTTGAGTGTTTCTTAAAGATTTCAAGGTGCTGAAAAAGAATATGCTTGCAAAAATTTTCTATCACCCTCCAATTTTAAAAAATTTTAATTTTAAATTTTGGATTATATTGGCTATCTTATAGCAATTACAAGTTTACTACATTTTTCTTTTAGATGCATTTGATCCGTAGACACATGCATTTTTACTCATTACAGCGATAGAGCATGTAACAAGAAAGTACAAACCGAAATCACTTTGATAAAACTTATTTTTGTGACTTTGAGTAGGTGGCGCTAGGCGTTCCGTATCATTTCGGTTTCACGCAAGATCACGGTAGTTGAAATTGTCTTTCGACGAGTGGAAATGCCCTGCCATCTGTTCCCATAGCTTATTCTTGCATATTGAAACAATTTTACAAAAATATGAAGATATTGCTTCATGAAATTGACAACTCACGTGAGAATTGGAGCATGTGGGCAGTTTTTAAAGTAATTGCCATTCTCATTGGTCTACAACTCGATTACACAAAATACTGCTATCCTCTGTGCGAGTGGGACAACAGGGCAAAACATGAACATTATATTAAAAGAAATCGTCAGCGCGCACACAAATAATTGCAGGTGGAAAAAAAATGCAAAACGTTCCTCTAATCAAAAAAAAAAAAAACTCCCACCTTTGCACTTTAAGTTGAAATTGATAAGAATTTTGTTAAAGATGAAAAAGGAGGTGGATTTCAATATTTGCAGGAACAGTTCCCATTACTCACTTATGGAAAAACTAAGTAGAATATTTCAAATGACCTACAAAGGCCTATGAAGGAACAAAATTTTGAAGCAAAGTGATTTAGGAAAAACAGCATGGATTTATTTTATAAATGTTGTGACACAATTCTTAGGAAATAATAGAAATCCTATCTATGAAAAATTAATTAAAAACATGATGAAAAGTCACAAAAAAAAATAGGATATTCACATTGAAAATTTATTTTTTGGAATCTCATTTAAATTTTTTCCCTTAAAGTATATGGGAGCTATGAGTGACGAGAATGGGTAGCGCTTCCACCAGGATATTTCTGCAATGGGGTTGTTTCCTTCAGTCAAAAGTACTACTTTTTGTCACTGAAATTGATAGAATAAGCAAAAAAAAATAACATGAACCCAGAAAATACTTTCATTTTCCCAGCAGTTATTTTTTAATTATTTTTTTAAAGTGTCTGATTTTTGAAACAAGGCGTGGTCTTGATGACGTCACAAATGATGCATTTTGGTGCATCTGTCTCCCGCGATTCCACGTTATCATAATTAAGAAGCAAACTAAAATTGCACTCTACGCTTGCTATCGACCATATCGTTGCCAAATACACGTGAGTAAAGATGCGAATTGAATATTTTGCTCTGTGAATGGGCACACAGAATGACATTTCATCATTTGTGTTGTCATCGAACAGAAACATAAACATTAAAAGCGCGCCGATTTAAATAATTTTTCAAAAAATATTAAACTTAAACAAATTATTTAAAAGGTGGTCAGATCCTATGTTTTCAAGGCATGCTATTTCAGAAAAAAAAATAATTTTAAAATTTTGGAAACGACCTCATAAAAGAGTTATATCAAGGACGGTTTACTCATATGCTCGAGATTATTTTTCGAATCTTATTAGAGAAGTTTGTGATAGAGCCAATAATAAAGGCATTTACAGCTACATAAAGAATGAAATTTAGGAAATTTTTTACGAGTATCGTTATTTTTTTCATCAAAAATCTCTTCCATTCTTCTACATCTTTTTAAACAATTCATATTTTTTCTGTTTTATATTAGTTTTAAACTTTGTAATTGTTTATATTCATGTTAAATGACAAAAATATTGTACATGTTATATTCAGTAAATTACCGCCCATTAGCCAGGGCTAAAGCAAAAAATACATGAAATACACCGCCAGCTCAGTCATTTCCAGCCGAGGACTGCAGTTTCGTGCTTATTAGCACTCATCAGCCCAGCATAGGAAAGTGGCTGAGCTGGAGATGGAAAACCTTAAGCACGAAACCGCAGTCCTCCGCTGGAAATGACTGAGCTGGCGGTGTATTTCATGTATTTCTGCTTTAGCCCTTAAAATAATCAATTATCCAACGTATTGAAGCACAAAACATGCAAATTATTGCAGACACGTGTTTTGGTGTTACAAGGAACACCTTTTTCAATGCAAAGAATTGTGAGCTTCTGGATGGAAAGTCATCCGAGAAAATCTAAAGATTGCAGCAATTCAAAGGCAGGCACTGTTGATGTCCGATTCAAAATTCTCGTGTTTCTAAAAACCTTATTTTAACTTTATTTATAAAAATGTCAACTCACACACAATCATCTTTGCAATTGACGTAACACTCTTCTATTTTCTTAAAGTCAACGCGCATTTCCTTCGTGCAGTTTTGTTCAACTTCTGAAAAAAAAAACAAAAAAAAATAATAATAATAAACTATTTTGAATACATTAATATAGCAAAAAATGATTAAGTTGTAACTAGTTTATTTCCCTTGCTCATGTTATGGGCGTTTTATAGAGAAAATGAGAGATAACTTAATTTTGAATTTGAAGAAAATCTTAAGATAATTTAATTTTGAAGTTGAAGAAATCTAAGATAATTTAATTTTGAATTTGAAAAAAAAATCAGATTGCATTTAAGATGATAAACATTTATCCATACCTTTTTCGCAGATAAGATATCTTTCAATAATGTTCCTCTCTGGAATAGCGGAGGAAGGAGCACAGCCACAAGCTTTCACGTAAGGTTGTATTCCACATAACATTAGACATGACTATAAATCGGCATATTTAAAAGTTACTCCTTAATACATGAAAAAATAATCAAAAAATTGGTGAACTACCTGGTAAGAAATCAGATAATTGTAGTATTAAATAAAAGATAGTGTAAAGAACTAATTTTAAAAAAAAAAGCTACTTATTTTAAAGCAAACAAATGAAAATGAAAAAACATATTCAAAGTGAATTAATTTAACTATCCTTGATATATAAGAAAATATGAAATCAGACATGGTTTAAAGAATACTCCTTCATGCTAACCATATCTGAGCCTTTGAAGTTAAAAGGTATTCTGAAAATGTACAGACATAATGACAAGTAAAAGAGTATCCATGTAGAAAGAATTTGAAAAAAAAAAAATTGAATTTTTGATATATTGAGTTCAAATTACGCTTTTTGAAATCACAAGAGTGTGTGAGTGTGTGTGTGAAGGCGTGTGTGTGTGCGTAGAGGTGTATGTGTGCGCAGAGGTGTATGTGTGCGTAGACGTGTGTGTGTGCGCAGACGTGTGCTTGTGTGTTTAGGCGTGCGTGTGTATGTGTAGGCGTGTTTGTCTGCGTGTGTGTTTAGCGGTGTGTGTGTGTATGTGTAGTGGTGTGTGCAAGTGCATCTGCAGGCATGCGTGTGTGTGTGGACGTGTGTGTGCATGTTTGTGTGCAGGAGTGCGTGTGTGCAGGCATGCGTGTATATATGTGTGTGTGTGTTCAGGCGCGAGTGTGTGTGTGTGCATGTATGTGTGCAGGTGTGCGCGCGCGTGTGTGTGTGCGTAGGCATGTGTGTAAGCGTGCGGTGTGTGTGTGTGTGTAAACTTTAGTCAAGTGGGGATAATAATCAATTCGTGATTGCTCAAAAAAAAAACCGTTCTTAGTATTAAAATTTTTTAGGAGTCTTGCGCCGTAGGAAGACGTTTTCAATGAATTACATTACTTCCCGACCATCGACCCATGTGACTTTCGGGGATATTAGAAACATCTCGTAATTCGCGGCAATCCAAGAACTTAACCTGATCTTCAATACAGCATGTTACAACGTGTTCTTAGTATTTCCCAGGGCATACTGCGGTCAATAGTAGAACATGCTATCTTCGAATTTCAGAAGATAGACGAAAATGATAGCCGTCATGCTGAATAGTGAATATGTTTTGATGCAAGATTTGTTTTAAAATTTTAAAACCAAAGTAAATGTGTAAAAAATATGTAACTCTTAAAAATTGCGCAAATTTTGAACTTTTTTTTTAAACTCTCTCATACTAATCCTCATTCCTCAATTATGTCATACACAAAATTTCGTTAATTTCACAGCAACAGTTTTGCCACCAGACAACTTTTAAAATATAGTCTTGTTTAATTATGGACACGCTGTACAATATTAATACAAGTACATGCTACTTGTGGATTATTTCGCAGAAAATACGGTACAAGTCTTCATTAGTTGAAGTTTAAGACTTTTTTTAATTTAAATTTTTATGTTTTTTACTGTCCCCCAACTATGAAATAGTCTGCAGACTTTCACAAGAATCCGAAGCACACGTCGCAGGATCGCGCTGTTTCTGCTACCGTGGTAACGTTATGACTGAACAAATAGAAATTTAAAAATAAAAAAAAAACAGTAGAAAAAACGAGATATAAAAGAACATACATGTTTCTGTATCCATTTTAATTTTACGCTTGGCTGAAAAGAAATAATCTTCTAAACTCAGTCTGAATAATAATTATGGTTTCTTCAATTTCCTTATTTGAAATTCGTCCATATCATTGCAACATTACATCCGTCGGGTAAAAAAAAAAATAGTTTTTGAAATGCAGAATTAAAACTAAAGAATGTTTCAACTTTCTAATTTCTTTAACCATTCTACAAATCAATACTAGTTCAGTATTGTGAAAGACTATTAGTAAAGGTGTGGATATTAAGTTAGTTTGTATGAGACATTACCTTACGCAAAAGTATTAAAATATTCTTTAAAGTGTTACTTTTCAATTATAACTTTATATTATACTGACGATTACATCAACCATTATCTCACTGAAACGCAATTAAAATTTAAATAAGTTCATTTAGTATGAACAAAGCGGAATGATCACAAAAAAAAAAAAAGCCCATCAAACACGTAAAATGCCTGTAAAATATTTCCATCCAGTCATCACGTGCAAAAATCAAGCTATGATGGTTATAATATGCTTGAAAGAAGAATGATCATTTGATAAATAAAGTTTTTGATATATGCAAAACTTTCTTTGAAATGGTAGTATTATCTCTTATAGCATAACAAAACATAAAACAATACCGATTTAGATGATGGCCCGGTAAAATTGTTTTTCAGATATTCCTCTGTATAATTTTTACAGTCTGTCACATAAGGAGCAGGAAGCAATACATGTTCCTCCTAGAAATAAAAATAATAGAAAATTTTTCCCGCTGATAATAGAAATACCCATACAAAGATCCTTGGATCAATTAGATTAAAGATGTGTTGAGTTTTAATACAAATTTTGAAACCGAATCTAATTTGAAACTTACCAGCCTTATTTGAACATCGTATGAACTCCGCAACTTTATTTCAAATTCCGAAAATCTCACCTCCGTAGCACTATAAATGCCTAACAGCACAACAGGTGCGTAATCTATGGAAAGAGTGTCCGTGATATCTGAGTACAATGAAAATGTCCCTAGATAATTCCTTCTGATATTTATAGTTTGATCTGAAACAAAAAAAGAATCTCATTAAAATATTAGTTAAATGAAAGCTATGGCGTTTATGCTACTTTTATTTTTGAAAAAGTGTCAATTATAAAGACTGTGTTCAAAGACGTTTTTACAAAAAATAATTTGAACTTTTTTAAATGTTAATTCTTTTTAACTGCATGCGTTACAAAACTATGAAAAAATGCCAAAACCAGCTTTCAAAATATTTTTTTTTTCTTTTATGGAGAAACTTAAAGAAAAATGGCAAAAATGCGCATGTCTTGCGCTTGCAGCTATGGACAAAATGAGTTTCGAATCACACATAAATCCCTGTAGGAATACATTTTAATGACACTTATATGTGTTTTGCTGCAAAAGGTTTCTTTGTTATCAATATAGTTCTAAAATACAGCTAAACTTTAATATTTTAATATTTCTATCCGTTAATACGTATTTTTTAAACCACTTTTGCTTATACTTAATATACATAAAAATAATACTTCATTCTAAATTTCAGCTTAGTTTTTAAAGGAAAACAGCAAGCATATTATAGAAAACTATCTCAGAAAACATACCATCAAATCTTGAATAACTTTTTGAGATATCGCTGTTACAGTAGACAGCTTTCTTCAAAAATACCATTCTTAAGAAAACGTATTTGATTGCAACTTCCGGTCTAGATATTGGTTTACAACTCAGTATTAATACAGTTAGAACTCTTGTTGCAATTCACGTAGGGTAAAAAGTAAGACAGTTGTGGTAAGCCAATGAATCCAACTACAAAGTGGAATCGAAACATTTTTCACGAAAATTTCATCGAAAATACCGATTTTAACGCAATTGGATACCTTAATCAAACAGCTACATTACAGACCTATAATATGAACGATTTGGGCAGTAATTGGAAGTATTTCTTCATTCTTTGAAATATTTTCTACATTATATGGGAATATTCTATCAGTCTGTGGGATAATATCCTTCTTCTTAGGATACTTCTCTAAGCCATTATGGTATTTACTTTAGTCATTAGAGTATTTCTATGAATTTATTGAAGTATTTCCCTTAATCATTCGGGTATTTCCTTGAGCCATCTTTAAGCTATTTCCTGCAGTAAATGGGAATGTTCCATCTGTCCGTAGGATAACATCTTTAGTCATTAGGATACTTCTCTGAGCCATTATGGTGTTTACTTTAGTCATTAGAGTATTTCTATGAATTCATTGGAGTATTTTCTTTAATCATTCGGGTATTTCTTTGAGCCATCAGGGAACTCTCCAGTTTATTCCCGTCTTAATCAGTCTAATGGCAGAACTGCTGCATTCATCGTTTGCGAGAAGTATAATTATTTTCTTTTCAAACAGAGCAGCGCCCCTTATCTCAAAATATGCTGAAATAAAATTATATTTAATGATGCTCATGTCGTCAAGCGTTTAGCTAGACTGTTTGGGAATTCCGAACCTGACTTTTCCCAGACATGTTCATTTCACCTATGCATCAGCGTATATGGTAATCTAAAGACCTTCCGCGAAAACACAGGGAGTCGGGATTACAGCAAAGTAAGTAGCAGAGTTTTTACGAGTCAATCTTGTGTTTTCAGGAGTTTGCAACGTTTTATTCTTACCTAAGCTTAGCTGACTCCAATGCTTTGTCTCATGCAGGGATGCCCAGAACTTAAACTTTTGGTACGTGGAAATTCTGAGTTTGCCGAATGGAACTCGTAAATTTTGAAGGATGGAGCCTCAAATTTTGCCGAATGATGATAGTTTTTCTGAATCATCAGATAAAATTTACCGAAAAAGAAATCGTTGAAAGGTCACCTGGTGCACAAAAAAAATGTGGTGTCGAAAGAAGTGTATGAGCTAGGAGGCGTGGCCCAGAAGCTGATTTTTCTTTTTGTAAAATTGGGCTATATTACTAGCTTTAAATATTGTTGACTTAATAACTTCTAAAAATGAGGAATATAGCATCAGAAATTGGTACGGACGGTCCACCGTAGACTTTCTCCTTCCATTTTAAAGTTCCATTTTTATGAAAGAAGAAGTTCATTTATTTGGATTTTTTAGCTTTTACCTTTAAAGAAAATTAATCCATCTTATAAAGTAGTATGTTGTGGCCATCACGAAACTTTCTTCTATATTTTTCTTTTTTTTCTGATCCCTCCCCATTCTTGACGAGGAAGCAATATTCCCAACAAAAACAAAATTACACATGCAAAAACTTGACGACCATCCCAATGTCTGAATTATTGCAAAAGCAAAGCAAAAAGCGAAAATTGAAAGTTATTTTAAAAGCCATGCTTGAATTAATTACAAATATTTTATTTGTTAACAAACATAAGATGGCAACAGTTAAAAATTTTAAATCATTGAGATAATATTTCCGATCATTTCCATACAATTAGAATCACGAGAAATACGCAGACGACAATCTATTACGATTTATCTTTCTTATTGTTGCATTAATAAAGCTATTTTTATTCGCAAAAAAAAAAAAAAAATCAACACCTCTTGGAGCGATTGGCGTCAAAATTGAACCAAAGCCTGTTTACATATGGATTCACATGTATTCCAAATTTCAACCAGAACGTAGCATTACTTCTTGAGATAGGGTACTCACAATGGAAAAAAAGAACGGGCGATTGCGCTACCCCCCTTTTTAGCTGTCGACACACCAAAATAAAATCAGCTCTTATACCCACTAAGGGCTACTTGCCGATAAATTTTTTCTTTCATTACGTTCATTATTTCTTGAGATACAGCAGTCACAATGTACGACAAAAAACGTTCTATAGCTCAACCCCCCATTTGAGTTATTGACACCAAAATTGAATCAGCCCCTGTTCCTGTTAATGGCAACATATGGACAAAATTTTGTTTTATTCCGCGTTACTTCCTGAGGAATAGCAAGCACGCGTAACTCAAAAAATGTCCCATTGCTCCACCCCCCTTGGAGGAATTCGCGCCAAAAACCAATGGGCACAAGTTCACATAGGGGCACATATGTGTACCAAATTTCGTTCGATTTCATGCGGTAGTTTTTGCTGTAGAGCGGCCACAAAAAAATGGTCACACACAGACGTGACACACACACACACACGGACACACACACAGACAGACATTTTCCAAAAATTGTCGAAATGGACTCAGCACACCTCAAAACGTTCGAATCCGTCAAAATTCGAAATTCGAAAATTTGCACGAATCCAATACTTTCTTCTATATATTAGATATAGAAGAAAGTAAAAAGAATCCTTTTTGAACCAATTATCAATTTTTACTTTCTTCTATATCTAATATATAGAAGAAAGTATTGGATTCGTGCAAATTTTCGAATTTCGAATTTTGACGGATTCGAAAGTTTTGAGGTGTGCTGAGTCCATTTCGACTATTTTTGGAAAATGTCTGTCTGTCTGTGTGTATGTGTGTGTATGTGTGTGTGTGTGTGTATGTGTGTCACGTCTGTGTGTGACCAGTTTTTTGTGGCCGCTCTACAGCAAAAACTACCGCATGAAATCGAACGAAATTTGGTACACATATGTGCCCCTATGTGAACTTGTGCCCCATTGGTTTTTGGCGCGAATTCCTCCAACGGGGGTGGAGCAATGGGACGTTTTTTGAGTTACACGTGCTTGCTATTTCTCACTAAGTAACTGGTGGAATCAAACAAAATTTGGTCCACATGTTGCCCCTAACAGGAGCAGGTGCTGATTCAATTTCGGTGTCAATAGCTCAAACGGGGGTTGAGTTATAGAACGTTTTTTGTCGTCAATTGTGACTGCTGTATCTCAAGAAATTACGAACGGAATCAAACAAAATTTTTTTGACAAGTAGCCCTCAGTGGGTATAAGAGCTGATTTTATTTTGGTGTCAACAGCTAAAAAGGGGGTAGCGCAATCGCCCGTTCTTTTTTTCCATTGTGAGTGCCCTATCTCAAGAAGTAATGCTACGTTCTGGTTGAAATTTGGAATATATGTGAATCCATACGTAAACAGGCTTTGGTTCAATTTTGACTCCAATCGCTCAAAGAGGTGTTGATTTTTTTTTTTTTTTGCGAATAAAAAAAAATAGTTTTATTAATGCAACAATAAGAAAGATAAATCGTAATAGATTGTCGTCTGCGTATTTCTCGTGATTTTAATTGTATGGAAATGATCGGAAATACTATCTCAATGATTTAAAATTTTTAACTGTTGCCATCTTATGTTTGTTAATAAATAAAATATTTGTAATTAATTCAAGCAAGGCTTTTAAAGTAACTTTCAATTTTCGCTCTTTGTTTTGTTTTTACAATAATTCAGACATTGGGATGGTCGTCAAATTTTTGCATGTGTAATTTTGTTTTTGTTAGGAATATTGCTTCCTCGTCAAGCATGGGGAGGGATCAGAAAAAGGAAAAATATAGAAGAAAGTTTCGTGATGGCCACAACATACTAGTTAACTATGAAAAGTGAGGGCGCAAGGCCCCTTTACCTTTGGAAGTGAGGGGCAGTTGACCCCCTTGACCACCCGTCCGAACCGCCTATGCCCATCGGGGCGCCTCTGGTCTCATGCAGAAAGAACTTGATAGGTCATGATCAGAATGAAAGAAAAGACACAGAGAACGGTCTGCAAAAGCCCTATTTCCAAACTTATGATACTTTCTCATCCCAAGTAACATTCTTTTTGGTGCAAAACAACATACGTCTAATCATTCGCAGCTTATGTTGATTATAATCAACATATTGCTGATTGTATCAACATAATGTTGATTGTATCAACATAATGTTGATTGTATCAACATATGTTTATTGTATCTGTAGGTGGCTGATACGGAGAGCCAAGGGGGGCAACTTCCCCCTCACTTCTGAAAGTAAAGGGGCCTTGCCTCTTCACTTTTCAGAGTTAAAATTAATGATGGCATTGAAAAATGATTTTTTTATAAGGCTGATTACTTTATTTCCCGAAAATAAAAACTAAAAATTTCAAATAAATGAACTTCTTCTTTCGTAAAAATGGAACTGAAAAATGGAAGAAGAAAGTCTACGAGAGCCATTCATCCCGATTTTTGATGCCATATTCCACATTTTTTGAAGCCATAAAAAATTAATAATATTAAAAGCCAGTAATGTAGTTCAACTTTACACACAAAAACAAATTGTTTTCTGGGACCACGCCCTCTATTCCTTACACTCCTTTTGACCCCTCAATTTTTTGGTAGACAAGCCGCCTATGATTGTGTCAAGCATATTTTGACAAAATATTGGACATTATTTAGCAATTATACCAACGTTTCTTCCCCTTTATAAGACGAGCATATACTTACTTGAATGGACGTTTTTTACATTTGAAGACGTTACAGGTCTTTCTGTGCCATAATTGCTTGTTGATGTGCAACCCAAATGTTCGAAGCCTCTTTTATAGGTGAAATAAGATACGTCGAAGTTTTTTGTTTCCGAACTATAAATAAGCATAAAAGAAATCAAACAGAAGAAACAGTGGACATCAACCGAGCACTTAAGTTATCCTTCCTAAATACGGTGATCCGTCGGAAATTGACCATTCGAACACAAAAATGTAAAAAATAAGAATAAATAAGTACATTAGGGTGGTTCAAAAATACATGTAAAAAAAGGTTCTCCTTGATAACAGGACACCAGTCAATATTTTTAGACTTGTAGATAGTAATATATTCGAAGAATTTTAGCTTCCTATTTCAACTGAAAGAGGGTGCTCAATCCCCTCCCCGAAACTTCATACGCATGGGAAGGGGGGTTAAAAAAATACATTTAACTTAAAAGAAACAATGCTACATATTATAATATACACTAGTAATATGCATATACATTGCAATAAAATAACTATTTACAAAAAAAAAAAACAGCAGGTGACCAGCAAAAAGCTCTATGCAGAAAAAGAGTGGATTTGTTGCATTTCAGGAGCTACTTTTGTTGGTCCACAAATTAAAACAATCTTCCACAATGAAGAATCTAAAGATAAACTCATAAAAATAAGAAAGAATACCTCTGGTCAGCATTGAAATCAGTATGCATTAGTGCACTTCTCATATAAGAAGTGCGTCTCTTACAAAAACTGTTCGAGCTGGACGATTTTGATTTTGGCATCTGAATCGAACACGTTTAATGGTTGTACAGTCAAGTGCGCATACTTGGGACAGTACCCTAACTAGGGACATTTTGCCACATTTAGTTTTGATGGCTGGTACACCTGTTGGTATTTCACCAGTAAGAAATAAATGGTGTTACTGAACAAATGAGTAGTTATCTTATGAGGCTATGTGAGTTGAACTTGATGTATCAGCTTAATTGGTTATTTTTATGATTTTGAAAATTTCGCAAAAATATGCGATTTTTAAATATAGAAACAACTTTGGTTTCCTACGCTAACTGAGCAGCATTAGTTTGAATTTGTTTCACAATTTATCTCGGCTATGTACCTGTGCCTTATTTGGGCAAAATTAATTCCACCCAACTAATTTACTTGATTTTAATTACTCACTAGCCGCCTGCGGCGACCAGCTGGTTCCCCTTCTTACGCCATTTGCCTTTCTGTGCAAGCAGCCACCTACGGCTGTTTGCCTAACTTGTCATTTACCTTTTTACTTCAAGTTTGCCGCCTTCGGCGGCTGTTTAAATAAGTTTGGAAGCAGTATTAATCAATCCATCTCTATATTTTTTTTGTGCCATTTACATTTTTACGCCAAAATTGCCGCCTTCGGCGGCTATCTACCTTTACGATTTATCTCTAAATTTTCTTATCCATATCTATTTATTTTAACCTCCCCACCCATTTCCTAATAAAAACAAAGATCACTCAAAAAACCGCTTTTTTGTAGAGCAAAAAAAAAAAAAAGTTATCTCCAAAATTCCCCGTAGTTTGGAAAAAGTAGCGTCTGACAAAGATAAAAAAATCTCGCTTGTTTTTATTGAATTAAATGCGCACAACTATGAAATGTAACGTAAAATAGATACAGCAAAAGGTCCAGTTTGTGTGGGGGGGGGGATGGAAAAAGAAATAAATGCAATCCCTAAATAAAACAAAAAAAAGGAAAGAAAAAAAGCAAACGCTGCCGGAAAAACATGTGGTCATCACGTCATAAAATGTAGAAGTAAGCTATATAGTAAAAAAAAAAGATTAACACTGCTTGCGATTAAGATTCCATCGTAAATATCGAATCGAAATTAAAGTAGAGACGTCAAAGGTATAAAAGATTGAAGAACGCTTTTTTCGACCGATGCGTCAAAAGACAAAATGTGTTCAGCATTAAAAAAATTGTAAAAAAAACTATTGCGTATTTTTAAGAACTTTTTTTTTCTGAAGAGGGTGAAATGTTTTTACTATTACCAACTTAATTTTTAGAAATGAGGCTTTGATACTTCTTACAGAATGATATTAGAAAAAAATAAAACCAGGAAAAAATGCAAATTAAAGGTTTTTTCGAAAATTCATAAAAAATACAAAAATTGCTCAATCTTCAAAATTTTTTCATTCATCATATTTAAAATTAAATTTTCTACACTATAGTACAAAAAATATTTGCGTGGTGCGATTGGTTCGGGGTCTGTGAGGTAAAAACTATCAAAAAGTGCAAAAAAAAAAACATATAAAACATTGAATAACTTTTTTTCTAATTAAAATATCAAAAATCTAAGCCCGAGGTGCACATCTTCGGCAAAAACTGCACCTGTATACCAAATTTCATTTTTCTAGGTTTTACCGTTTTCCCGGGAAGCGCGCCACACACACACACACACACACACACACACAAACATCTTATTTTATTATATGTATAGAATAGAAGATAAATTTGAGAAATTGCAAATACGCTCCAAACTTGGGGCACTGTTCCAAGTTGGAATACTAAGGCATAAAAAGTGTCTATAAGGAATATTGAAAAAATAAAGTGCATAGTAATTGTATTTATAAAAACGTATAGGTACAAAAAATCTTATAAATTGAGGTCTATTCTGATGACAATAAATGTGTCATCGTCACAAGACAAAGCAGCTACCATTGTTAAAAAATGAATCTGTTGATGAGCAAAAGACGTTTTGCCAAAATATATATTGGTTCTGCTAATGAAAATGAGTCTCAGAGTATAGATGAGGCTGATTTGTTTTGTAGTGAACTTTACGTATTATGAAGGAATGAAAATGAATGTGAAAAGATGTGAAATAAGGAGCATGGAGAACTTAAAATAAGTTGATAATAATTATTTGGGTTCACCAATTGCTTCTATGATTCCAAATATAGAGGGGAAGACAGAAATAATACATTCAAAAGAATTAAGAAGGCTGGGGAGACATTCAATGTTTTCAGGGGCAAGTGTACATTCTGAAATCATTGAAAGTTAACAAGATTTTATTATTTCTATCTAATGTTTTTTTTCTTTATTGGGTTGTAAAATAAGCTTCTTTAAACTGATAGTTGGTGTACCAAAGTATCATCTATTGCTGAATACATGCAAGAAGTAAGTGTCCAAAGTTAGGGAGGGGTGTCCCCAACTTGGGACAATGAACATTTTTTTTGTTTTATTTTTAAAGGGACATATCTTCACTAGGGTGGGCCGAAAAAAACTCATTTCTGTATTTCACAGTTGTAATAGCGCGAAAAAGTTGCGAATTATAAAGGCAAAAAATGGAAAAAAAAAGAATTATGGAAATCGATTGACATCTTCCGGTCGCGCATGGGCCCTAAAGTGTAACAAAATATGAAAAATTATCATTTTTACAATTTTTTTAATTCTTAAAAAAGATGCATTCTTAATGTAATAGTTTGGAACGTCTTTTAATAGCGCCTCAAAAGATTACTTTTAATTTGGTTTCGATAAGTTAATATCTTCTGGTCGCGCATAAGCCCCCAAAACTACCCAAAATAGCGAAAACGTTACATTTTTACGTGTTTTTGGTATTTGATGAATAATCAGTATTGAAATATAATAGTCGAAATATTTTTTCAGTCGAACTGACAATAAGATAAAAAAAATTCTGTCAAGTTTAGTCAATGTTTTTCGGTCGCGCACAGCCTGAGAGCTTTTCGTAAGCAGACGTCGGATAGCAATCCAGACAACGTCACTCGCTTGGCTGAGATGCTCCCCTCCAGTCCATCTCCGCCTTCCTAGGACCTAGTCAGCTGTCTCCCTACAGTGTTTTTTTCAGTCTGAATCACTCAGTAGCTATTATTTAATGCGATCTAGCTGGTTTCATTCTGCTACTCTTGTAGATATATATATCGTTGCCTCAGAGCAACAGTAAGATATCTAACTGTTATTTCTGGAATTAGATGTCTTACTGTTGCTCTGAGGCGACGATATGTCTGTGCAGGGGCAGTTTGCCTCTTCCATTTCAATGCGTAGCCATTCTACCACATGTTTCTACTCTTGGATGGCAAGTCAACGGGGCCTACTACCACTAAAGTGTCAATGGTGAAAAGTTAGTTGACTCCTAAAATCTTCCGGTAGTTAGCTTTTAGAGTATTGATTGCCTGGTTCCTAAGATTGACCGGAACGTGCTCAGCAAAGATCAGAAACATTTCTTTGATATTTCAAATGCAACTAAATCAGAAACTTGTTAAGAAGATTTGACAGTACGAAATCCTGGGCATTTATCACATTTGAGGTGGTTGACAAAGGCAAATAGAACTCTCAGATTGTGTATATAAGTGAAGAAAGCTTCGCCCCTGAACTTCATGAATTAGGTTTCTTTACATTGAAATCATACATGCCATTTTGGTTTACTATCAAACCATCTTAAGATGGCTCGAAACTTGTTTACCAAGCAATACATCACATCAAGTATTTGCCAAAACCTTTGCTTTATGTTGTCGACCCTGCGATTGAACGGAATGGTTTTTTAGTCCACCCTGAAAAATTATTGTTAGCCATGACTCAGGATGACAATAAATAAATAAATGCTCGGGGTTTGAAGAATTCTGAAGACAAGACCGATAGATCCAAAAAAGGAAATCGTTAGAACATTCGCGCTACCAAAAATCAACTTCAATGTGCAAGAATACTGAGAAATTGTCAACTGGAAGTACTCCTCCATTGTTGGTATTTGTCAGTAACGATGACGACATCAAATCCCACATCGACAGTTAATTAATCCCTGACTTAGAAGTCTTATTTGCTCGTGAAATTAGACATGAATGATTTTATAAATCAAGCAAGGTGGTTCTTATAAATCCGCGTCGAGATTCAGTTCCACAAACTTTTCCTGAGGCTACCGTGATGAGTTTTACACAGCGTTCAATAGTCTGCGTGTGCACTGAGAATTGCTTGAAAGTAATGTTCCAGACAGCCAACTAACTTTTCACCAACTGGCCCTTTAGAGGTATTAGCCTCTGTTGTCTTGCCATCCAAGAGCTCAAACATGTGGCGTAATGGCAACTCACTGCCAGGCCCATGTCCAGGATTTCATAAAGGGAAGGGTTGAAACCTTTTCCCTTTGTAACTTACGTTGTCAAAGGAAAACTAACTACGCGTGTTGAATAGTTCATTTTAGTTCGATAACTAGGCTTTTTTTTTAATACGTTTTGTGTGGGTTTTTTTTTTTTAATGAAATCTTATTTGTACAGTTGAACATTTTGTAAAAGCACACACATTTCTTTTATGCCACCTCATTTTCCTTCTTTTTTTTTCTTTTTTTTCCATCAAATAACATTAAACAGGAATTTGATGAAAACAAAAATTTTATTTAAAAAAAGGCTGTTTCGCATAGAAACATTTTTCTAATGCGTGAAACGACTAATTCATCCAACACTAAAGGTGTACCATAAAAAAAAGTAATAGTAAGCAAAGTAACAATTTTCCCTGCCCCTAAGTTTTTTTTTTGGGGGGGGGGGCGCTACATCATTGTCTAATATTCTTTTAAATAATTTTTACAGCATTGCCGGACTCATCAACCATTCCTCCGCGTTAATTTTTTTTCAAGCACTTAGAAGCGAAGGAGCTTGAATCCTACAATTGAGGAAAATGCTAATTGGGGAAATATTAAAGAGGGTAAATACTGTATCAGAGTTTAACTCTAAAATTAATTAAAACTTATAATACATTTTGGAAAATCGTTTAATGATTCATTGATTTTTTTTTCAATGGGAGGGGTTTAACCCCTAAAATCCTCCCCTTGGACACGGCTCTGCTCACTGAAATGGAGGAGACAAACTGCCCATGCACAGGCATATAGCATGACGACAAATACCTACAAGAGTAGCAGAATGAAAACAGCTAGATCGAACTAAATAGCTGCGATTACTATTGAGAGAGGCAGACTGAAAAAACACCTATAGGGAGACAGCTAGCGTGGTCCTAGAAATACGGGGATGGACTGGAGAGGAGCGTCTCAGCCAGGAGAGTGACATTGTCTGGATGGTCTGGATTGCTCTCCGACGTCTGCGCACGAAAGCTTCACAGGTTTTGCGCGACCGGAAAACACTGATTGAACTTGACAGATTTTTTTTTCTATCTTATTGTCAGTTCGACTGAAAAAATACTTCGGCAAATGTATTTCGATTCTGATTATTCATCAAATACCAAAAACGCGTAAAAATGTAACTTTTTCGTTATTTTGGGAAGTTTTGGGGCTTATGCGAGACCAGAAGATATTAACTTATCGAAACCAAATTTAAACGCAATGTTTTGAGGCTCCATTAAAAGAAGTTAAACTATTTCATTAAAAAAACATCTTTAAAAAAAAAAATTCAAAAATCGCAAAAATGATGTCTTTTTTTTTTCATATTTTGTCAAATTTTAGGGCCTAGCGCGACCGGAAGATGTTAATTGATTTCCATAATCCTTTTTTTTTTTTTTTTTTGTCTCTTAATTCGCAACTTTTCCGCGCTATTACAACTTCGAAATACAAAATTAGTTTTTTCGGCACACTCTAATCTACACATCTACACATTGCCTTGAGGTGAAGTACTAAGGTACATCCTAAAAATAGAGTACTTCGTTCGAATGAAAAACAGGTGATTAATATGTTTACAATGTTCAAAGCTGTCCTAAGTATGGGAACTTGACTATATACAGAAACCTGTAGTTTCATCTAAAAGACAAAAAGAAATTCGAATTGGTTACAGTGTTATTGCTCGATAAAGATTTTGTCCACTTATTCTTACCACGTCATTTTCACTTTCTTAGAGCTTTTTTTAGTTGAACTTATAGAAATGCCTTACTGTATTAATTTACTTATTTTTGGGTATGGATAGTTTATAATTACCCTGTATACTAGTTTGATAAAAGGACATTGTGTATAAACATCAAGTTATAGTCTGACCAACGAAGACATATAATCTGACAAGCGGCCGACTTAGGACGATGCCATCTGAATGAATCTTGCAGGGAAGAAGGGAAAACAACGATGGGATTTTGATGCACGTGTTTTATACTGTCATAGGACCTTATTAATTTATTGCATTTCAAAATGAGGAAAAACAAAGAGAATTTCTATGGAAGCAACAAAAAAGAAATAAAATGTTTTCATTTCGTCCGGAAACGTAAAAACAAAATGGTAAGCTCAAAATTATGTTGTAAAAAATTAATTGATTAATTAATTTGTAGTGATAATACAGATCGAATATTGTTCAGATTCAAAAAAATTATTACCGTGAACAAATTGTCATTTTTACAAAAAATGGGTCTAAATAACCAAGAGGCAAAAGCTCACATCTAAAAAGAACAAACTACCACCCCAGTAAACTAATAGATGTGTCCTACAAACCGAATGTTTGCTTTTCCATATCATCGGTGGACAGACTGTACCTAACAGATTTTTTTAAAATAATAATAATAGACCCAGCTGGGGTAAAAGGAAACATGGGATAAATGGAAACAAACTCCGTTACCACATTTGTGGTAGTTTTCGAAACGAAACTATCGGGGAGTGAAAACTAAGTAACATATGAGGCAATGAGAGGCAAAGGGATGTAAGTGACAAGACTAAACATTTGGAGATAACCAGTAAAAATAGTAGGGGAACTATCCTCTGTCTTGGGGCAAGCGATGGTACTAGTAGTCCTGATAGGTGCTGCTGTAGAGCATGATTTAGAAAAAAAAAATCAATGAAAGCCTACCTCGGACGTTATCTTTAAACGCGTTTTACTCTAAACTTGAAAATGTCCACTTACATCCCTTTGCTTCTCACTGCCCCATATGGAAAACAATTTGACAGCTCCGTGTGTTTCCAAACAACTGTGTAGGCACCATCATTGCTTAAAGATGCCACTATGAAAAAAGTTGTTTCTTAAAGTTTGGTGATCTGACATTTTCCTTTCCAGCCGGTATACAAATGTAAAGTAACTGGTTTTAGCTATTTTTACTTGCCATGTGGAAGGTTATTAAAAATATTTATTTGTGAATTTCACCTTCCCAGCTATTTTGTACTTTCAATTTAGGTGCTTCTATTCACCTCGTAAATACTGTATTCTAAAATAAATAGAGACAACTAAGTTTTTCATTCTTCCTTTTTTTTTTTTTTTTTTTGAAAGATTAAATAATGATGACATAGATTTAATTTAAAATTTTCTGTGTATGTTACTTAAATTCAAAGCATAATTTTAATTTCTTGTATAATTTTTCTTTGAAATACTTTCAGATTACATTAGGGGGATTTAGCGGGTCGCATGCAATCTACCGGTCACAGCTGAGTTGGGCAATTATCTACTTACGTCAACCTTATGAGAAAAAAATGCAAAAAAAAAAATGCAATGTTTCCATTCCACGGCAAAAAAAAATGTGTAAGGTTACCAGTATTAATGGGTATAATGTTAAACGAAATCTGAAGTGTGTACTATCATTGTCTTAAAAACTCTAATTGTTAGAGGAGCCTTGCACTATAGTTTCCGTAGAATTCAAACCGCATGCGTAAAGATCAGAATCGACACACAGCAGTTACGCTCTTATTAGCAAAACGAAAACCGGTCTTTGTGTCCGAGCGGTATAAGCTCTTGCTTTGCGACCTGGCTGTGAGAATCGCATTGTGGGTTCGGACACCGTTCAGGTTATTTCCTCTCTTAATCCAATAGAAATGTCTTGTTTGTGTATTGAAAAATGCATAATTAGTGTATATTGGTTGTGAAAATGCATGAACTTTATAAATATTGAATAAACGAAAAATTAAAAGCAAGAGCTGTAACGAAGGAGTATCTAGGACGATTTTTTGTTTTATACTGTTATAACGAAATTTCAAGTATAGTAACCTCATAATTTATTTTTGTACTTACAATTTAAAACGTACAGAAAGACATTAGCACTTGATCATTTAATGTATCTGGATAATTTAAACCATCGAAATGTTAACTTGAAGTATAAGTCTTCTTACTAATTAAAAATGAGTACCCGTTCAAGAAAGTCAGATGAAAGCTTAAGGTTGGCTAATGTGTAACCTTTCAAGCAATTTCTCTGTAAGCATATAAAAAATTCTGGTGTAACCTTACGCAGAAACTTGTGAAACATTACGCTATAGTTAAATTACCATGGTGTAACCTTCCACAAGCGATGTGTAACTTTACATCAGTTATATCAATTGAGTTACTCCAAAGCAGTGAAGGCTTCTAAGCAGTCACCATTTTTATGGAGTAACTTTACTCATTTTTCTTTAGTGTTAAGTCTCTAAGGTAAAAGGAAACAGTCAGAAAAACAAATATTTCGTACCCAGTTCCTCTCAGTGAGTGTAGTCATGGTCAAAATGTTCAAAATTTTTTCTCTCCATTTATCAATAAAAAAGGAAGGATTTTAAGTTGAAATATTGAAATCCTGTTTCCCTTTACCACAACTGATCCTATAATTTTTTAAGTATAATGTCAAGCTAAAAATATAAAGCATTCATTGTTCTTACTGAGTAAAGAATGGAGGGATGTTCAAAAGGGAACGATTCTCCAAATCGACGATTGGATTTTCGGGAATCTGCGAACAATGAAATCAAATTAATTTTATGTATCATTAAAGATCGTCACATCAAAAAATATTAATTTAAAAATAAGTTATTCTAATCCTTTCGCCACCATTGGGATATTTTAGACCTTGCGTTCCGTTTCAAATAACTCTTATGGAATGGATCTGAATAAAAATAAATCAACTTTTCTTTGTATTTTCAATCATCATTTCAGTACTTCTCGGACATTTTTCTCGGGAAAAAGTATTGGTTGTGAAACGGTCAATACCATTCGAAGAAGTGTTGTATGGCTTACATCATGTTGGTTTAAACGATGTGGTTTATGAAAAAATCATGCTGGTTTCTTCTTCTTCTTCTTTTTTCTGAAAAACCAAATCTTTTTCCCCCAAATGCATAAATTGTATATACAGTGAACTCTCACTTATACACCTCCTCTTTTATGCGCTTATTTCACTTGTACGAAAATGTCTCTGGTCCCAGCTCTTTCTATGGGAAAATAATGATAATTTAATGCGTTGATGATGATGCATGCTTCGCTCTGAAAAGTAATATTTCAGTTATGAACCATTTTTCTCCATAGCACAATTTAATTTTTTTTTTCTTTAACTAACAAGTTTTTTTTTTAATTTTTTAGCATAAAAATTTTACATAAATTAACAATCTTCGCCACGTATGGAACGGAACGTGTTTCTTCAGGATCAGGGACGTGCACAGAAATTTTGGAGCCCATCACAAATGACTTTTTCCGTCCCCCCTCCATATTGTTTACCCAGATATTTCACCCCTAGTTTTAAAAATGCTGGACCAACTTCAGGCTCGGGCAAGAGCCAACAGGTGTCCCTTCTCCCCGCCCCTCTGCGCACGCCCCTGTAAAGGATGGAGGTGAAATCCTGAACCCTTTCCCCTTTGCTTCGCCCTAAGCTTTTTTACTTAGAAAGTTTTACAATTGTTCTGTTCCGTAAGCAACCTTTAAGTTTATTTTTTGTTTTTATTTTATTTTATTTTTTCTTTGATACCTTCGTACCTGCCATTTCTAGCTTAACCGGTGAAGGGTACCATGGTGGTTGAGGGGGAGGGAAAGAAACTGAAGGGAAAACTCTTGAAATACATATACATATCGTACGTAATTCATTTAAAATTTGCCTCACAACTCGAAAAATGGGCGAAATTCTACTTAAGTCAGTCTTACTATGATGAAATTTGAAGAGACTTCAACGACTAAAAAAGTGTCGCCAAGTCATGTAAAAGGTTTAGAAATTTTAAATATTATTCGAGACTATTTACGGCTCAGTTAAGATACTGAAACTCTGTTTCAGTATCTTATACTTATATGATCTTGAAAAACTGTTTTTAAAATTTATCAACAAAAACAAAAAATATCTACACAAAAAAAATTTGCTGACAAATTTTGAAAGGATCCTTTATATATATATATATAAGTAGGTTATAATTTTTGTTTTCCTTTTATTATTGCAATTGCCAAATATTTTTACATGAATTGCTAAAAGAGTATTGATTTCAACCTATTTTCTTGAGAAACACTCTTATTAATGCTCTCGCTAGAACTTCTATTGCATTTTAGACTTTTGAATAGATATTTTCCCTACTATGCGTCGTTATCACTTATGCACCTTTTTCTGCGGGTCCTTTTGGTCGATGCATAAGTGAGATTTCACGGTATTATTAGAAAATGTATAATCCAGTTAATGTAAAGTAACCAGTAAAGCTTTAGAGATATATTACAAATTAAAAAATTTGCAATTTTTTTTTTTTTTTTGCAAATGTACCAAATAGTTTCTCATTTATTTTCGTTTATTTATTTATTTTTTAATTCATAGATTTATTTTTTTTAAATTATCAAAGCAACTTTTCCTACTAGAGATACATAAATATACAAAGCTAACAAAGTTTCTTTTTAATTACATGGAAGAAAATCCAAGAAGTTTGTTGTCTTTATTTGTTTTTTAAATCGGTCTTTTACATTTCAAAATTACCCAAAAAGCATATTCCAGCCAAAACATTTTACTAATTTACTTGATTACTTAAGATCAACAGAGATAAGTCATGTATCTTTGAAGCAATCCGTAGTGTATATAGATCGTGACTCTGGAGATCATTTAAAGGACAATGTCATTTAAACTTAAAATTCCATGAAGTTTGTTGTCTTTATTCATTTTTTTAAATCGGTCTTTTATATTTCAAAATTACCCAAAAAGCATATTTCTGCCAAAACTTCACTTTACTAATTAGTTTACTTGATTACTTAAGATCAGTAGAGATAAGTCGTGTATCATTGAAGAAATACGTAATGTATATAAATCGTGACTCTGGAGATCATTTAAAGGACAATGTCATTTAAACTTAAAATTCCATGAAGTTTGTTGTCTTTATTCATTTTTTAATCGGTCTTTTACGTTTCAAAATCACACAAAAAGCATATTTCTGCCAAAACTTCACTTTACTAACTAGTTTACTTGAATACTTAAGATCAATAGAGATGATTCATGTATCATTGAAGCAATCCATAGTGTATATAAATCGTGACTCTGGAGATCATTTAAAGGACAATGTCATTTAAACGTAAAATTCCAAGAAGTTTGTTGTCTTTATTCATTTTTTTGAATCAGTTTTTTACATTTCAAAATTACCCAAAAAGTATATTTCAGCCAAACTTCATTTTACTAGCTAGTTTACTTGATTACTTAAGACTAATGGAGATAAAACATGTATCATTGAAGCAATCATATATAGTAAAGTGTATATAAATTGACTCTGGTGATCATTAAAAGGACTATTTCGTTTAAACTTAAGTATACCTTAAGTGGTCCATTTCTAGCACGTTTCCTTATGTAGAAAAGACTAACATACTATGGTTTCTGATAACTAAATTCATGAATGGTGAATGGCATGAATTCATCATTCATGCCATTGGCACACACAGGAATTTTGCAAGGGGAGGGTCCAAGGTCGAAAGCTTTATTCTCATACCATATGCGCAGTCAAACATATTGACTTGATTTCATCGGTTCTGGAGAACGAAAGTTATTTAAAAACAAACTATTAAATAAATAATTAGTATTATTTAAGGAAATATACTTGAATAATTTACTAGAAAGCAAAATAATTTACACATTTAGTTTTCTCATAATTAAAAAATGATTCAGTAAAGCAAATTCATCGTTGTAGAATCATTATATGATTATTGAAGTTCATTTTAATCTGCAATTACAAAACTAAAAGCATAGTAATTATTCTTTTATAATCACCATTCTGCTTTTTATACACAATTCGTTAACGAAAAAGTGCAAAATATTTTTTAAATCTTGCAACTTGATTATTTTATTTTTTTAATATTACTGAAATTATTGTAACCTTTGTCTGAATTTTTTTACGTACAGAATACATAGAATCGTGATTAATGGGAGGGGGAGCGGGTCCGGGCCCCCGGACTCCTTCCTTGTGTGCACCACTGATTCATGCTATTAGCTATTAGCTATTTGGTACAAACTTACCAAAAAATCATCTGTGTTGTAGATACAATAGTGAGGGAACAACGAGCAAAATTCCTGCATGTCTTCTGGGTGGTAACATTCTGCACGATATTTCGTACAATAAACCCGTCGACTGCAGCTGAAAAGGCACAATAAATAAGAGAATTTGGAGCACAAAACTAAGGAAAAAAGAACAAATAAAACAATCAATTTGCTGAATAATATTGCCATGATGACTAAAATTAACGTTTGTCTTATAAAAGCAAGAGACAAGTAGGGGAATGTGGGGCAATGTGGAATGGTGAAATATTTTCTCTGCTTTTAGCGCCACCTATCTGGTAATATTTTAACTACATAGTAGCACATATAAATTATTCCAGTCAGTAAAAAAAATACCGCCGAAAATTAAAACATATGAAAAAACAGGCAATTTTCAAAAAAACTTACGGACTTCTGTTGCAGAATGTGAAAGCAGGTAACGGAAAATCCCCTTCATTTACGATTGTAGTCACTGTGTATGTGGGATACGAGAAGTAAAGTAGAAGAAACTGCCACGAATTAAAACAAAACCCCGCCACACAAAGTAGAAGAAGAAAGAGGCGAACCAATTTATTATATCTTCCTTCTTCGTAACATATCTTCGAGACGCCAGTGAGTAAAGACTCCTTAAAGCTCTTGATTATCACCTCAGAACAAGTGAAGACCAAGTAGTTAGAGTTTTCTAGAGAAGAATCGATCATCATGCTTGATAATCTGAAAGGTAAAGTGAGGTAAGTTCAAGCACAGTTTGATGGTAAGGCTTAAGAGTAGGACACTTCGACACATTTTACTGTCCGCCTCTGGCAAGTTGAGCTCCGCTGGTAGGCCGATTAAACGATTCCATTTGTTGAAATAGGGGTAAGGAAAAATGGATGAAGCCTAACAATTCCTCTTCTTACTGATTGCTCTCCCTTGAAAGAATGCCCCGTTAAATCACTCAGTAGTCCATTTCGGAACTTCAAGTGGTTCAATCGAGTTCTGAAAACGATCATCCATGGGGGTGCGCAATAGAATATTTGAGTTACAAGGCTTCGAGTTATCGAGAGTTGACTGTATTTGCAATGTTAATAATTCTTAGTGCCAATTTTGATTCAATTTTTCATTATTATTTCTTTTTTGAGCAATCCCATTGCTTATTGTTCTCATTTGACTGTTTTGAATTCCTATGATTTTATTTTCCCCCCGCCTCCCTTTTCAGCACCACCGTCGACCGGCCTCACGATGCTGCTCCTCTAGCGAAAACCGTCTCCAGGTTGCGTCCATATCCTACACACACAAGCATAAATACACGCATACATACACACCTACACACACACATACACACACACATACCCACACACTCATAACCCAGCCGTAGGTGGGGTCTGGTCTTTGGGGGACCAGGCCCGTCCCTATGCCGGTCCCAAGCCCGGGTAAATGGGGAGGGTTTTACGATGGTGTAGCATCCACGTATGTAAAACGACCACTCTTTACTTGCGTGTGAGCAGATTTGTATCTGCCCAATGGCTATCGAGTGGGACAGTGAGTAGGCAATGGGCACCACCGGAGTCAGGTCCGTACCTGGGTCCACGGTGTCTAGAGTCGTAAGTGGTTTAGATCTCGTTCCCTTACGGGTAAGGGGGCCCCGGCCGAAAGGTCAGTTCTCTGGAAGCCCCAGATGGCATAGCAGAGCGGGGTTCCCTGTTTCGTACCGTACCCACACACTCATGCCTGCACATAGACACACACGCCTATATAAACACACACACTCGTGATTGCGAAAAACATAATTTAAATTCCAGATGTCAAAATTCAATTTTTTTTTTTTTTTTTTTTTTTTTTTTTTTTTTTTTTTTCAATATCTTCGGGCGTTACGGGGTCTGCGGGTACGCAGATCCGGGCCTGAACATGCACGATTTGTACTGAATATAAATAAAACTTATATTATTAATAATAAAACTTTATTGTAAACATTTTAAATTTTCAAAACCAAGTACCTTTTTTTATCCTAGTTTATGTACTCACTGTTATGGAGAGTGAAATAAAGTTTCATTCGCAAGTTAGTTTATACAACGAAAGTGTGCAAATTTTAAGAAGCATAAATGAGGCAGAGAGAGCTAAAGGGATGTAAGTGGGCATTTTCAAGTGTTGAGTTAAACGTCTTTAAAGTTACGGTCCTAGGTAGGTTTTATTGAATTTCTTTTTCTAAATCATGCGGTGCAGTACCTCCTACCAGGGCTACTAGTATTATCTCTTGCCCCAGAACAGAGGAGAGGTTTTCCTACCATTTTTGCTGATTATCTCCAAATTTTTAATTTTGCCACTTACATCTCTTGGCCTCTCACTGTCTTAAATGTATTTCTTAATGTTAATTGAATTTACATACGTAGTTCCAAGTTGTTTTTCTGCTAACAATATATGTTCAAAAAAAAAACATGTGTTTATGTATATGTTACCGTTAAAGTATATAATGCAGTTATTTTATAGAATACCTAGTTATTCCATGAAATAACTGATCGTGTCCGTTAAAGTGTGTAATATGTTATTAATTTGACACTTTAACTAGTTATTCTATGAAACAACTAGGTATTCTATAAATTAACTAATGAGAGACAGTTAAAGTGTAAAATAAACAATTTATCTAAAATGAAATAACTAGGTAGTCCCTAAGTAAACTAATGATAGAGACAATTAAAATGAAAAAGAAGCAATTTATCTAATTTATGCAGTGCATAAATGGTACTTATGGATACGTACCATAAAATCATTTGTTACAACAAGGATTACTAAAATGACACTTGGAATTACAAAGAATATTATTTCTAAAACAAAAACATTTTTTGTTGACGCACTGGGTTTTACACGAACATTTTTTAAATCCCTGACCAATACCTAAATGTAGACGCAAATGTATTTGTCGTGCAAGATATATAATATAGATTATTTTACACTTTAACGGACTGCAGATCGTTATTCTATGAAATAACTAGTTAAACCATGAAATACAAGAAAGTTTTACACTTTAACGGACACGATCAGTTATTCTATGAACTAACTAGGTATTCTATAAAATATCGGATTTCATACTTTAACGGTAACATATATATCTATATTTCTAGCTTTTTTTTCATTTATTTATTTATTTATTTATTTCCAACCCAGCAAGGATGTTCAAAAATGAATGTCAGACATTTAGATTAAAAGATCAGCATACAAAATAAAAGGAAAGCAGCACTTTTTCCCCTTACAAATAATAAACTAATATAACATTTAAAAAATGAATACTTACCATGAATTAAAAAATAACGGCAGATCAAGTTAAATAAAATCAAACTAAAATTCAACACCAATCATCTGCCTCGTTTGAATACCACACCACACTACTGAACTCGAACTGCCAAAAAACTGCTAAGTCGCCTACCACTGAAATTAGAATTAGACACTAAAAACATTTTAGTTATTATGGAGCGCTGATGTGTTCAACAAAATTGCCGTAGTTTATGGATGAGATATTTTATAAATATTGCAATTGCGAAAAATTATACTTTCATGTTCATCCAATTATGCGATGTCACGCAACAGAAGTTAATAGAAAACTATTGCGGAAAAAGAATGGTGGAATATCAAATGAAAGTGGAAGCTTAAACAAATTATTTTCATGCAAAAAACCACCTAAAAAAGTAATTACATTTACGGACAGCGGTTTGAGTGCATGAGCTTAGGTGTGTTTAATTCTTTTTAAGGAAAATAACTCTTCAAAAATGACGTCTGTATCTCTGGTTTTAGATTGCTTAACTTTTTCCACATGAATAGTATTTACTACGGAAAAAGGTAGAATACCTAAAAACCTTTAAACATAACACTGACTTATTTTTAAAAAAGGTCTTATTTCATATAATACTGATTTCCATTGGAAAACTGGAAAGACTTTTTGAGTGTGATTAACTGAAAATTTAATCAACAACTTCAAAATACTTTTTCTGGTGAATAACTGCAATTTTTTTGGGTAGGACGGCGAAATAAAACGCAGCTAATGATTGCTAAACCAGTGTACCAAATAGCGTTTTTTTTTTTTTTTTTTTGCTATTTTTCAATTTTATTAAACCGGTACATGCTAAATAAAATAACAGTATTTTATCTTGAATGAATGTTAATTAGACTTTTGGCCCCGTTCGCATGTGCATTATGTACCTACGTACTACACTGTTATAACCAGGGGTTCCAGACGAATGAACCCCCTAAGGTGAAAGCATGGTGCCCAAAGGTGCCAGTCACGCGTATGATGCACATCAGTGCATCATACGCGTGACTGGCACGCGTTCCATAGATATACCTTCAGTTCCATAAGATATACACAGCTTTAATGTTAAAAATAATAATGTAAGCTTAAGTAATGTAAAAAAAAAACTAAAATTTCCCGTCAAAATAATATTTCCTAAATTTTATTAATGGTAAATCTCTAAGTCCTAAATAAATTAAACGCAACCCCCTATTAATGCAACTAAGATCCTTGATTGTCTGCTGTTGGCAGTACAAAGAAAAAAAGGGAGGTGGGGGGCAAAAAATATGCAAAAGGGAAAATTTTACCTCAAAGCAAAAGCAAAAATTTTATTTGTTCACAGTCACGAAAAAAATGGCAACAGATCAAAAATGATTTATTCACGTTAATTTAAACTGAGCTCGTTGGCAAACAATAAATTTCCAATTTGATATGGATGTTCCATCGATATTAAAAATGCTTATAACTCTTTTCCCGGCAGCCGGACCCTAAAATTCGAACGGTTCGGTATTTTATTTTATTTTATTTATTTTATTTTGTTTATTTTATTTTATTTTTTTGGCGTACGAACCCCCCCCCCCCCTCCCCCCGTATATACGTATACGGTTCATATTTATTTTTCGTTGAAATAGAATGCTTGTCCTGAAGTTTTAATCGTGGTCATATGAACCCTCCATAGGGGACCATGTGAACAATTGTATGTACGTATTTTTTTTTTTTTTTTTTTTTTTAATTCCATAACATAACGAAACATTTTTTTTTTAATCTGAAAAAAATCCAGGGCGCTAAGAAAAGACTGTTTAATCATAGAGACAGTTTTGCTGGTTTTGCTTTGAAAAATTGATAATATTTTTTGAGACATTAAGAAATGAAAAAAAAAAAAATGTTTACATGTGCCCCCTTTTCTCCTATTCTTTGTTTTATTTATATAGACTTTATTTATTTATTTAGTATTTATTTATTTTTTTTGAAAACATTAATTTATGTTTCAGTGCCATAAGACTAGCTGTTGTATAACGTTAAAAAAGATCATTAAAATTGTGTTCCCGTTTTTTGATATGCAGAAAATAGATCGGAATTCAACTTCAAACTCAAGTTAAAACTTGTGCATTGTCAATTGGGAATGAGGAATGCACATCATTTTTTAAATGCTATATTGATTTGATATTTTCATTCCATAAAATCAATTACAAAACGCAGCCCTTATTTTTGCAGGTTTAGATCAGGTTTTGTGATCTCAATCTTAAATTTTAGGTGATGACCCAACTAAAATGTTTATAACAATTGCTACTTCTTTAGAGATTCCAAACCCGTCCGCCATTGTTTTAAAAAAATGGTGGGTTATTTATTTAGTTTTAAATTACAAATGCGGGAAAAGGAATACTTTTAATGTACCAGTCTATCTGGAGTATTCGATCCCGGAAAACAATGTTACGGCTGGGATATAAGTCAGGATTTTATTTCTTTGTTTATTATCGATTTGTATTTGAATAGCTTACTTTTGAAAGAGCAATGAAGGGGGGGGGCGGCATTTGTCAACCTCGCCTAGGGCGGCAAAACTACTACAGCCGTCCCTGTGCAGAATACAAATTAAAACAAAAGAAATTACTCTGTTTATAATATATTCGTGAAATATTAATACCCCTTTTTAATACCCCTTAAAAAACTTTTCGAAAAATGAAAATGTTAAAAATCCAAATATTCATCTTGTAAAATGTTATCCCACAAGATAAAGAACAAACAGTTAAAACTGATTTAGTTACTCATATTGATCAAACTAAGAACACGAATAAATAATATGCTGATTATAAATAGAAAATTTATTTCTCGAAGTAAATTACATCAAAAATAAACATGATCTGGACTCATCCAATGATTCTTTTCAAGAGTTTTTTGGTTTTACTTGCATCAACTTAAGACCAGCTGTTATATATGTTAAAAAGAAAGATGTCATTCTTTTGATCAAATATTTGTAAATTTTAGGGGAAAGCCAACAAATACTCAACAACATCGAAATTCGCTCAGAATTGAGTTTTTTGGGCTTTAATTTTGAAAAATTACTGGAGCTGTTATCACAGAATATGGTCTTACAATTGCATTTTTACTTTCTTCTATATCTAATATATAGAAGAAAGTATTGGATTCGTGCAAATTTTCAAATTTCAAATTTTTACGGATTCGAACGTTTTGAGGTGTGCTGAGCCCATTTCGACTATTTTTGGAAAATGTCTGTCTGTCTGTGTGAGTGTGTGTGTGTATGTATGTGTGTGTGTCACGTCTGTGTGTGACCAGTTTTTTGTGGCCGCTCTACAGCAAAAACTACCGCAAGAAAACGAACGAAATTTGGTACACATATGTGCCCCTATGTGAACTTGTGCCCATTCGTTTTTGGCGCGAATTCCTCCAAGGGGGGTGGAGCAATGGGACGTTTTTTGAGTTACGCGTGCTTGCTATTCTTCAGGAAGTAACTGGCGGAATCAAACAAAATTTGGTCCATATGTTGCCATTAACAGGAACAGGTGCTGATTCAATTTTGGTGTCAATAACTCAAACGGGGGTTGAGCTATAGAACGTTTTTTGTCGTCAATTGTGACTGCTGTATCTCAAGAAATAATGAACGGAATGAAAGAAAAATTTATCGGCAAGTAGCCCTTAGTGGGTATAAGAGCTGATTTTATTTCGGTGTCAAAAGCTGAAAAGGGGGTGGCGCAATCGAATGTTCTTTTTTTTCATCGTGAGTGCCATATCTCAAGAAGTAATGCTACGTTCTGGATGAAATTTGGAATAAATGTGAATCTATTTATAAATAGGCGTTGTTTCAATTTTGGCGCCAATCGCTCCATGGGGGGGGGGCTGACTTTTTTTTTGTGTAAAGAAAAATAGCTTTATAAATGCAACAATAAGAAAGATAAATTGTAATACTGTCGTCTGCTTATTTCACGTGATTTTAATTTTTGGGAAATAATCGGAAATGTTATCGCAATGATTTAAAATTAATAACTGTTGCCATTTTATGTTTGTTAACAAATAAAACATCTAATTAATTCAAGCAAGGCTTTTAAAATAACTTTCAAGTCGTTCTTTACTTTGCGTTTGTGGGAATTCAGGAATTCGGACGGCCGTCAGGTTTTTTTTTTTTTTTTTTTTTTTTTTCTTTTTGCTGGGAATATTGCATTCTCTTCAAGCATAGGGATTGATCAGAATTCACAAGAAAGATATAGAAGAAAGTTTCGTGATGGCCACAACATACTAGTTAGACTTGAGTTTAATAAAATATTCGGGCAAGAGTCACCATATCGCCTTTTTACTTTCTTCTATATCTAATATATAGAAGAAAGTATTGGATTCGTGCAAATTTTCGAATTTCGAATTTTGACGGATTCGAACGTTTTGAGGTGTGCTGAGTCCATTTCGACTATTTTTGGAAAATGTCTGTCTGTCTGTGTGTGTGTTTGTATGTGTGTGTGTGTGTGTGTGTGTGTATGTATGTGTGTCACGTCTGTGTGTGACCAGTTTTTTGTAGCCGCTCTACAACAAAAACTACCGCATGAAATCGAACGAAATTTGGTACACATATGTGCCCCTATGTGAACTTGTGCCCATTAGTTTTTGGCGCGAATTCCTCCAAGGGGGGTGGAGCAATGGGACGTTTTTCGAGTTACGCGTGCTTGCTATTCCTCAGGGAGTTACTGGCGGAATCAAACAAAATTTGGTCCATGTGTTGCTATTAACAGGAACAGGTGCTGATTCAATTTTGGTGTCAATAACTCAAACGGGGGTTGAGCTATAGAACGTTTTTTGTCGTCAATTGGGACTGCTGTATCTCAAGAAATAATGAACGGAATGAAAGAAAAATTTATCGGCAAGTAGCCCTTAGTGGGTATAAAAACTGATTTTATTTTTGTGTCAACAGCTAAAAAGGGGGTAGCGCAATCACCCGTTCTTTTTTTCCATTTTGAGTGCCCTATCTCAAGAAGTAATGCTACGTTCTGGTTGAAATTTGGAATATATGTGAATCCATATGTAAACAGGCTTTGGTTCTATTTTGACGCCAATCGCTCCAAGAGGTGTTGATTTTTACTTTCTTCTATATCTAATATATAGAAGAAAGTTTTGGATTCGTGCAAATTTTCGAATTTCGAATTTTGACGGATTCGAACGTTTTGAGGTGTGCTGAGTCCATTTCGACCATTTTTGGAAAATGTCTGTCTGTCTGTATGTGTGTGTGTATGTGTGTGTGTATGTGTGTCACGTCTGTGTGTGACCAGTTTTTTGTGGCCGCTCTACAACAAAAACTACCGCATGAAATCGAACGAAATTTGGTACACATATGTGCCCCTATGTGAACTTGTGCCCATTAGTTTTTGGCGCGAATTCCTCCAAGGGGGGTGGAGCAATGGGACGTTTTTCGAGTTACGCGTGCTTGCTATTACTCAGGAAGTAACTGACGGAATCAAACAAAATTTGGTCCATATGTTGGTATTAACAGGAACAGGTGCTGATTCAATTTTGGTGTCAATAACGCAAACGGGGGTTGAGCTATAGAACGTTTTTTGTCGTCAATTGTGACTGCTGTATCTCAAGAAATAATGAACGGAATGAAAGAAAAATTTATCGGCAAGTAGCCCTTAGTGGGTATAAGAACTGATTTTATTTTTGTGTCAACAGCTAAAAAGGGGGTAGCGCAATCACCCGTTCTTTTTTTCCATTTTGAGTGTCCTATCTCAAGAAGTAATGCTACGTTCTGGTTGAAATTTGGAATATATGTGAATCCATGTGTAAACAGGCTTTGGTTCAATTTTGACGCCGATCGCTCCAAGAGGTGTTGATTTTTTTTTTTTTGCGAATAAAAATATTTTTATTAATGCAACAATAAGAAAGATAAATCGTAATAGATTGTCGTCTGCGTATTTCTCGTGATTTTAATTGTATGGAAATGATAGGAAATATTATCTCAATGATTTAAAATTTTTAACTGTTGCCATCTTATGTTTGTTAACAAATAAAATATTTGTAATTAATTCAAGCAAGGCTTTTAAAAAAACTTTCAATTTTCGCTCTTTGCTTTGCTTTTGCAATAATTCAGACATTGGGATAGTCGTCAAGTTTTTGCATGTGTAATTTTGTTTTTGTTGGGAATATTGCTTCCTCGTCAAGCATGGGGAGGGATCAGAAAAAAAAAAAAGAAAAATATAGAAGAAAGTTTCGTGATGGCCACAACATACTAGTTTTTTTTTTTTTTTTTTGCGAATAAAAATATTTTTATTAATGCAACAATAAGAAAGATAAATCGTAATAGATTGTCGTCTGCGTATTTCTCGTGATTTTAATTGTATGGAAATGGTAGGAAATATTATCTCAATGATTTAAAATTTTTAACTGTTGCCATCTTATGTTTGTTAACAAATAAAATATTTGTAATTCATTCAAGCAAGGCTTTTAAAATAACTTTCAGTTTTCGCTCTTTTGCTTTGCTTTTAAAATAATTCAGACATTGGGATGGTAGTCAAGTTTTTGCATGTGTAATTTTGTTTTTGTTGGGAATATTGCTTCCTCGTCAAGCATGGGGAGGGATCAGAAAAAAAAGAAAAATATAGAAGAAAGTTTCGTGATGGCCACAACATACTAGTTTACTTTCTTCTATATCTAACATATAGAAGAAAGTATTGGATTCGTGCAAATTTTCGAATTTCGAATTTTGACGGATTCGAACGTTTTGAGGTGTGCTGAGTCCATTTCGACTATTTTTGGAAAATGTCTGTCTGTCTGTGTTTATGTGTGTGTGTGTATGTGTGTCACGTCTGTGTGTGACCAGTTTTTTGTGGCCGCTCTACAGCAAAAACTACCGCATGAAATCTAACGAAATTTGGTACACATATGTGCCCCTATGTGAACTTGTGCCCATTGGTTTTTTGCGCGAATTCCTCCAAGGGGGGTGGAGCAATGGGACGTTTTTTGAGTTACGCGTGCTTGCTATTCCTCAGGAAGTAACTGGCGGAATCAAACAAAATTTGGTCCATATGTTGCCATTAACAGGAACAGGCGCTGATTCAATTTTGGTGTCAATAACTTAAACGGGGGTTGAGCTATAGAACGTTTTTTGTCGTATATTGTGACTGCTGTATCTCAAGAAATAATGAACGGAATGAAAGAAAAATTTATCGGCAAGTAGCCCTTAGTGGGTATAAGAGCTGATTTTATTTCGGTGTCAAAAGCTGAAAAGGGGGTGACGCAATCGAATGTTCTTTTTTTTTCATTGTGAGTGCCATATCTCAAGAAGTAATGCTACGTTCTGGATGAAATTTGGAATAAATGTGAATTTATTTGTAAATAGGCGTTGTTTCAATTTTGGCGCCAATCGCTCCATGGGGGGCAGATTTTTTTTTTTTTTTTTTTTTTTTTTTTTTTGTGTGTAAAGAAAAATAGCTTTATAAATGCAACAATAAGAAAGATAAATTGTAATACTGTCGTCTGCTTATTTCACGTGATTTTAATTTTTGGGAAATAATCGGAAATGTTATCGCATAGACTCATAATAAGAGTAGACCGAGCTTTCTCATCCTTGCTGATAAAGAAAATTGGTTCATAGATGTATCATGTGACTAGTGGAAGGGCTTGGCGAAGACTTTGGCAGCATGGTTGCTAGATGGCAGCATTATCTATAGTTTGGCACTTGACATGTATTTTAAGACAATGTGTTTTCATTAAAAAAAACTTCCAGGTGCAGAGATTGAACTGTTTTTCTTTTAGTTATGCATTATTTTGACATTAGTAATAGTATTTGATCAGTTTTCGGTAACTTTTATTTCATTTGGAGCTGTCAGCGTTGGCGTGAACGAAATGGCGTAAACGTTTTGCGTTAACGCAAAAATGTACTAATCGGTATCTTAAATTGAAACTGTAGGTAAAAATCTTACCGTTTGCTGATTCTTCTTGGTCGCTTGCATCTTTTATTGCTTAGAGAGTTATTGAAATTGACTAAAGAAAATGCACAATACTATCTAAACGAAAAACTCACTATATTAACAAAATATTTACAACTTAGAATAACAAATTTACAAATCGGACTCCATAAAAGATCATTCTTCCGTCTTCCATCAATTCTATTCGCAACTCCAACGAACTGTAGGGGGCACTGAAGTCACTGTCTAATGGCGGAATTGAAAACTAAAACAAACGCACATGGTAACGAAGAAAATGCTAAAAGTGTTGTGATTTTTGTTCGTACGTATGTTTTTTTCGCTTTATTCTTTTTAAATTAATTTTCAAAGTCTTGTGGATATTCTGGCCCACGTAGAAAGAAATGAGAATTCAAGAAGCATTACTAAACGTCAAAGATTAATGCAAACTACGTAGTTCGTAGTTCTAAGCAGCTATTTCCATGATGTTGAATTCGATATTTATCAATTCTTGATAAAACTAAATAATAATTGTGGCCTGACAAGAACAACAATTAATGCTAGAAAATTCAATATGACATTACAAATTATTATCGAAAGAAGATGATACTTCTTTGCCTTGCTTGGCTAGCGCTTATTTTTTTTCCATTTGTAGCTGAGTTATTTCTCTCGAATTCCCGAATCGGTTCATTTAAAAATTTTCTGTTTCGATTTTTCTAATTTCTGAGTTACGATTTAATTGTGTCATGTTATGCAAATCATCAACAAAATTCTCGCGGATATATGGTGGTAGTTTTCTTTTCAGTTGATTGACCATTATTTCTTTTCAGTTGATTGACCATTATTTCTTTTCACTTATCGAATTCTGTAATCTTACTACCATTTTATTCCACTCATGATAAAAATTAAAAATGGTTTAACTAAAAACGCGAAATCTCGCCAAGGCTACTTTGCTCGCACAATACCAAAATTATAACCCTAAACAAATTTGGCGAAACCTTTCAGCTGAGGATAAAAGGAATAAAGTAAATTCTTTCTAGGTTAAACATTTTTCATTTTGTTCTACGATAATAAATCCAAGAAAATATTTTGCATACTGTCCATTCCAACTAAATGCTGCTGTAAAATATGATTAGTTAAATTAATTTAAGATTAAAAAAACTCATATTCTTACAAATTCATACAAAACAATAAAAAATTTTACCTGGTATAACGTTATCCAATTTTGTTAATCCAGAGTTTTCTTGTTTACGCGTCCACCATTTAATACTTTTTTGAAAGAAATAAGGAAAACTAACATTATTTTGAGAAGCTCGAGAATACTCTTAGGGGACGAATTAATTTCTGTAGCTGAAAGCAAACTAAGACACATCGATTGCGTTAATAAATACTCAGAACAAACTGCCTGTGTTTACGTCAACAGACACACATGGAACTAAAACGTGGCAATGTTTTAGTTCCATCGGCAGTTTTGTAAATCACCGCAAGGTAGCGTATTCGAGCGCTGGAGTTCCGAATTTATTTTATTTCGCGCTGGTGTTGATCGTCTGCTACGATTAACGCCCGCTGTTGCTAGGATATCCACCAGTCACATGGTTTGGTTTATGAGCAGCAAAAGGGTTGCCATAGCTCGGTCTACTCTTATTATAATTAGTCTATGTGTTACCGCAATGATTTAAAATTAATAACTGTTGCCATTTTATGTTTGTTAACAAATAAAACATCTAATTAATTCAAGCAAGGCTTTTAAAATAACTTTCAAGTCGTTCTTTGCTTTGCTTTTGTGGGAATTCAGGAATTCGGACGGCCGTCAGGTTTTTTTTTGTTGCTGGAAATATTGCATTCTCTTCAAGCATAGGGATTGATCAGAATTCATAAGAAAGATATAGAAGAAAGTTTCGTGATGGCAACAACATACTAGTTTAATATCACAAGCAATGGGTATTTTAAACGACACTTCAAAAAATTTAAGTGTAGCCTCCGAATGTAAAACATTGCTTAAGTTTTTTGAACTGTAATTTGGAAAATTTGCCATGGAAATGCTCTAGATTCTCCTTTCCATAAAATCTTCAAAGTTATTTTAAAGTTGCGTTTTTGAAACTTCAACTTTGAAAACTTACAGGAGGAAGAAGAAACTGATTTCAATCTATAACTTTTTTTAAATCGATCGGAAAGTCCCTGAGCTCTTTCCTTTACCCTAACGTAAATAAACATGGCCTATAATCGGAAATTTCCGCTGAGACCCCTCTTTTTCCCCACTGTATCTGCAAAGAAAATCAAAAGTTGCCGTTTTAAAACAAATTTTTAAAATTTTGACCGGACCCCCCCCCCCCCCTCTTCCCCTCTCCTTTTCCTATCACTTTTTTTTTTTTTTTTTTTTTGTTCTTTTAATGTATCCCTCCCCCACTAAAACTTTTTTATGGTTACGTCACTGCACACAAAGGTAGAATTCCAAGAAATTTGCTGGGAGCTAGACAAAGGAGAAGTGCCTTTTGTTTGATTCTGAACAGTTATATTCTCGGAAATTGTACTTGCAAATGTTTTAGAGACTGAGAGGAAGGAATATTTTCGTGCCCTAGGAAAAAAATAGAGAATCATTGCAATGATTCTCTATTTTAATGATTCTCTACTTTGTGTGTTTATGACTGTGCATCTGTAATACACGAAATGAGGGGCGCCTTGCAGCGCCCCCTCATTTCGTGGCTCCCGGGACTTTTGCCCCCCCCCCCCCCCTTCTCCGTCGGACGGCCCTGCACGCACGCTTCCACCAAAGAGTTTCAACAATGAAAAAGAGTCGACTTTAAAATGATGAGTTTCGCAAACCAAAAAACGCTTAAACCTTTTTTTCTAGTGAATATAGGTTATCGGACCTTGGGCGCCCTGCCAATTTCTTCGTTTGGAGTATTTTTTAAAAACCTTTCCAACCATATCAAATTCGAAAAAATTGGATCATCCATTTGCGTTGAAAGAGCCATTTAGGACGAAAATGCGTTTTTAATTGATATTTCTGTTAATTAATGTCTGATTTCAAAACATTTTATTGATGACACTAAAACTAGGCAATAGCTACTGAATAGAAAAATAATGAAGAAATTCGGTTCATAAACAGAGGAGAAAATGGTACCAAAAGGAAACCGCTTGCCTATTTATATATAAAGATGGTTACGCATTGTTACGCAAGGTTGAGATGAAGCACTGAATAATAATTTGAATGTAGGAAAGCCATCAAAAAATAGGGATTTTATGTCGAAATCTAAATTTAATAATTAATATAGATTTTAATTGATATCTCTGCTAATTATTATCGGAGGATTATGTTAGATAGCCAAACAAAGACGGGAATATTACGAATCTATCGATACCTGGTTCGATGGTCAGTTCACTGGCGTTTGGGAGAAGAGTATCTCAGATAGGTACATGCGCTCAGCTTTAAATTATATAAGGTGCATGACAAATGCAAAATAACTGCGGTAACTCCATTTTCTTTGTAAGAATTTCAAAATTGTAATCGATAATCAAGGGGGGTTTTCTTGAATGAAGTTCCTCAGGGACCTACTTGCTCAGATTTATTTGAGCATTTAAAACCCATAAACCAAGCAATTGTTAGGTGCGGAGATCTCTGGAGGTGTCAAATGTCAAATTGGTAAATGCAAAGTATGAAAGATAATACCATCAAATGTAATTGACTGACTATAATCAGGGCAAACCTAACCTAGAAGGGAACGATACACCTAGAATAGTAAGGTTCTGCCACAAGGAAATATTTCCTCAGTAAATCATTAGCAGTACTTCTAAAAACTTCATTTCCGTACAAAAAATTACAAATATATTTTAGAGTTGAGAAACCCAAGTCATAATATTTAATTAAAACATCATATTTTGTGTTGTTAAGAAACAATAATGACAAGCTTAAATTCACATCTTATCATCTGCTGAGAGATTTTCTCTCTTTAGATTTTATGTTCGCTTGGCGAGAATTGGGCCGTTCAAATTTAACTCCAACCCTTGCATCCTTTCTGTAAAAGAGTGAAAGAAAACTGCTTGGATAATAAAAGACATTTATTTTAAGTTACTTTGTTGGAGACTGTGTTGAAATTTGACTATCAATTCTATTTTAATTTCTTTTTATACATTTATTTGACAGATTACTATTCAACATCTTAATGTTTTATTTGGACAGCAGGTTATTTTAATCTAGCTTTATACCTTATATAATGACTGCTTTTTAATGGCAGATTGTTTAATATTTTAACAGCTTGTTTTAATTCTTTGGCGAATTACTTTTTTTTTTTTACACTCTAATGAAACTCTTGGTCTTGTTTAAAAGTTCCTTAAAAAAAACAAAATAACGTATGGTATCGCCAAAACAATTTATGGTGACAATGAATACAATAAAAAAGAATCGCAGAGATTAAAAATGGGCATCAGGTACTTAACGCAGAAAAGTACCAAAGTAGTCTTTATGCTAGAAATAAGAATATAAATAAAAATTTCAACTATGAAATGTTATGAACTCGGAAATAGTCCTTAACTTTTTGTTAATGTTTTGATGGTAAAGGTTTTCAAATCTGTCTCACCTGGGAAATTAACAAAAGTTTGTGTTCCTCGTTGCTTGTAAATTTTATTTTCATGTGGTTGAGTGGATAATTGCAAAATTACGGCAACCGGAGGAGCAGAGAGGTGATACTTGGGGGAAAATGGTCAAAAATGGTGCGATAAGACCCTTCGTAGCCTCCACAATACTGCTGGGTTAGGTTTGCCTTAACTATAGACGTTGGAATGAAAGTGAAGCAATTTCAACAAAATTTGGCCCCAAGTAATACTTTGCAGCATTAAAATTAAATCTCGGAACTTTAGCAAGAAAGATTTTATTAGATAATCATATGGTAATAAACTAAAAAATCTTTTTAAAAAAATAATTTTTCTACAGCAGCAAATCATGATAATAGAAGCTTACAATCTCTATGCCTCCATGCCAAACATGCATTGGCATTACATATTACCCAATACTGTAGCACATTTTCCATTGAAAAGATAACTTCAAGAATAATTTAGGTACTAAAAATTAACAAATTTGAATCCATAAAAATTTTAAGGTACATTTTTCATCAAAAACAAATGATCATTAAAAGTGGAGTATTTTACATATAATCTTTTTGTGGATGGGGACAGCTTATCCCAGATCGGGTGATAGCATTAGCAGGCCTGACGGGAGGCCATGTCAGTCCAGTCGGAAACTAGGGGCTCGGTGACACTGGCACACAAAAAAAAAACTCTGAACAAGTATAAGTTTCAATGTATGAAAACTTTATTTTGATGTGCCAATTTCTGTGTCGTATTTTTTTTCTTTTTGAACTAATTAGCAAGCAGTATTTCTGACTCAAAATTATGATCGTTAGTAAAATTTACTCTGTTGGTATTTACTGTAGCGGCACTTCATAGACAGTTAATTGTTTTCCAGTAAGCAGTTTTTAATTTTATTACTTTATTTTTTCTTCTTTTTCTTTTCTTATTCCTTCTTTTATTCATTTGTTTATTTATTTGGGAAGGGGGGAGGGCCGGTGACAAAACTGACTAGGGGCCCGCCTTGGCTCTCTGCGACCCTAGGCATTAGCAGACCATGAACCCACAGAAAAAGGAGTTCCTTTTTCTTTTTGACTCTTTTTTTCTTTTTCTTCCCAGCACCCCAGGGGGTGCTGGACTAGGAATTGCTTGGCTCCTCGTCTGGATCAAAAAATCAGAGGTGTCTTCAGGGTCTCATCCAACTGGTTAAACCAGAAATAGTGGTAGGTGCGGGGAAGTGTGAAGTGTATTAATCATATGAACACTTACCTCAACAACCCACTTATTCCACTTAACTTAATAAACAATTGTATTACAATTTACAAATGCTAATGGTGGCAGTTCAAATTTTGTTGTGGTATGCTGTTTAAAAGCTTAGATTCAATGATGGTTGGATGCATGAGTCTTCTAGAAATTGATTGGCCTCTTGCTTCTCGTCCCAAGTGATGAAAGTCAGGTCCTGATCACAGAAGCTTTTCTCACAGACAGTTACATTATAAATTGAAGGACTCGGGGCAAGAATGTGATATGCCACATGATGTGAATTTTTCAGTAGGCCAATTTCCAACTTTTGAAAATTCTACAAATATTTTTTATAGGTTTTATACAATCGATATTCTGCAATACTAAAACCAGATATGTTTTCCTCCAAATGCTATCCATTGTCATGTTTATTTCAATTTTAGTTACGAAAAACAAAAAATTTTGATCAAAAAGTCACTCCTTGTGGCTTGTCACATTTTTGCCACAAGTCCTTTAATTGAACTTCAAGATTTCTTCTTTAAACACAACAACCAAAGTACACCACCAGCTCAGTCATTCCAGCCGAGGACTGCAGTTTCGTGCTTATTAGCACTCATCAGCCCGGCTTAGGAAGTGGCTGAGCTGGAGCTGGAAAACCTCATAAGGAAGCCAAGAGTGTCAAACAAACTGGTAGCTAATATAGAATTAGGAGATTTTCCAGCTCCAGCTTAACCACTTCCTAAGCCGGGCTGATGAGTGCTAATAAGCATGAAACTGAAGTCTTCGGCTGGAATGACTGAGCTGGCGGTGTATTTCTGCCTTAGCACTGGCTATAGGGCGGTAACTTACTGAACAACCAAAGTGTTTTATATTGCACAGTAAAACACACACAAAGTCCTAGAATGTCCCGTGAAATTCACAAGAAACGAGTTGCTGAAGTTGTGATCATAAAACTACATGTCATAGCCAATAGTTGATTACGGTTTTCTTAAAGGAACCAACATCAGCATTTGCAGTCGCGCTTGCGTCTAGGGAATGGAATAATGTCTCTAATATTAGATATCCTCAACAAACTTTGCAATAGTCTATCAAAGCCAATGCCAAACCCACCATGGGGGACAGATCCATATTTTCTTAGATCCAGATACCTACAACAAATCAAAATCATAATTATTACTTTTTTTTTATTGAATACAAAAGTAACTTCCCTTGATTTTCATGCAATTACTTTTTTTGCAGAGAAATCATATTTTATTTATTTGGTAGGGGGAAGAATAAAAATTGCAAGTTTAATAAAACCTTTTAAAATTAAAGAATAAAAATGTAACCTTAAGGAGTGGTGTTCCTAGTACAGTACAGATGTCACCCGTGTTGGTAATTCGTGGGGTCACCCCCTACCCCTTCTTCCAAAACAGATGAAACTTTTCATGTTTAATGTAAACATGAAGCTCATGCAATTTTCAGGAAAAAGTTTTTAAGAGGTGTAACTAAAGTTTGAATTAAAAGACAAGCATAAATTTAAGAACGTAGAAGTAAAGGTGCTTAAGACGCAAAAGTTAAAATTTCGCGATAACTACGAGGGTTGTTCAATAAGTAATAGGACTAAATTTATAAAAAATACAGAACAACTTTAATCACCATAATTTACATGGTTTTTTAAAAATAACTTTTACCAGACTAAATCCATCTATTCCAATGTTCTCTCCACTTCTTAAAAACTTGTGAACATTAAGTTTATGAGAGCTCTTTTAAAATCGCCTCCACAGAGTTTAGACATGCTTTGTTGGTTTCAAAATGTTTATGTCGTAATGGTTTCTTAAAATGAGGAAACAGACAAAAATCACTAAACGTTGCTTCATCGTTGAAAACTTCATGTAAAGATTTCCAAAGCTGATTTTTGCAGACAAAAGCAAACTTAAATTGGATAACTTTGTTCCAAAGATGCTTCCATTTTGACAACTGGCTGCGCCTTGTAGGCGCCCGCCAACAGGCTTCAATTCAATCACGTGATACTCAGGAATATGAGCCTGTAAACGCCAACTATCAGTACCTTTTGTTAATACAGACAACAAACATTTTTCATGCCACAGAAATTAACATTCTGATTAGTGCTTTCACGGCAGTAAAATTAGTCTTATTAATTAATGAACAGCCTACGTAGTTCAAATGATGGGAGTTACTCTTATCTCTTTCAAGGAAAGACATGGTACTAGAAGACCTGGTTGGGGCTGCTATACTGCCAGATTTAGGAAACGATTTAATTAGTAGCCTGTCTAGAATTTGAACTTTGCACGCATTTTACTCCAAGCTTAAAGAAGTCCACTTACATTCTTTTGCTTTTTTTTTACCTTAACAATTTACAGAATTTTGTGTAGAATGTTGCCTAGTTATATAACTACATTTTTACCTAATGGTGGCTACAGGGCAACTTTTCGGAGGGGGGTCAACATATAAGCGTGTGTGTATGTGCAAGCATGTCTTTGTAGGCTGAGCATTTATACGAGTGAAAATGTGTTCCTAAATGTACCATGTGAAACTATATTAGTGCAGAAAAGATGAAACATAACAAATGTAAAATGAAACAATTTCAAAATTTTGATGGATTTTGACCAAATGTTACGTAACAAAATTCAATCCTCAACTAAACTCAAGAACAGGGTAGACAGTCAATTAAAAGTACTGTTTCATTTTTCATAAATGGGCTATAAACCTTTTAGAACAAGGACGGCGTCCTGAGTCTGCCACTCAGCAAGAAAGCAGCTGTAAATTTCAGAATAGTCACTTGACCAACTTCTAGGCATTATTTACCCATTTCCCAAGGTCTGTTCAGTGATGTACTTGTGTTTAACGTCGAAATTTGCCTTTTTCTCTTGTTCTTTTTGATTATTTTTTATGGAAACCACACGTGAATGCTCCAATTTTGTGTGCAAAAAGCATATAAAAATAACAAAATACAATTGTGAGAGCTGCAATAACTAAAAATAATTGTTTAACAAATGCCAATCAGTTGTCTCCAATGACTAAAATATTACTTATATGTATACTTTTTTTTTTCTGATATTATGTTCGAGAAATTCGCAAATTAAGCATTATAATGTTTTACGAAATCATGATTGTATTCAATTTAATATTGTGTTTGTCTGTTCGTTCAATTAAATCTTTGCTTATTCTTTAACATTACTAAACATTGTATCAAATAGGAAAATCTTTAAAAAATGATAGTTAAGCTTTAAAAAATGCTGGCTTATGGAGTAGGCCACCCGTGTTCTTATGTAACTTCAAACCGTCCATGTTCTTAAAGGTTAAAAACAAAATTCTTGATTTTTATGGAGCAAGAGTCAAAATACCAAACAATTACATATTATTGTACATTAAAAAGGGATCGATTCTTTATGGCCATATTAAATCTTGTAAAAACACTTAGTATTATACACAAATGTAAATAAAGAATCAAGAAGAATAATTCTTTTCAGAAAAATATTTTAAACATTTTTTAACATTTTATCATCAAAATTTTAAACTTCTTTTGTGCGACATACCTCATTGGAATTTTTTTTCCAAAGAGTAAATGAGAAGCATATAAGAAAGCACAAAAAAAAAAAAAAAACAGAAGGAAACTATGCAGGAACATAAGTGTCAAGTAATTTTCCCCTTTTTGCACCACACAGAGTGTAATTTGTTACCACTAAGAATTGTTCAATTGCAAAATCTAACCTTCTCTATTGCCAGCGCTTGAAAATTTGTCAAATACTTTCTCTACGTCTATTTCTACTTTATGCATGAGCAATGGACAAAGACCACATAATCGTTCCTCCCCCCTTTCTGTTCCCAACTAAGTCTTCAGCCGATGTAAGGTTGAAAAAGATCTCTTGGCAGATGCCAAACTTACAGGTTAAGTGCAAAAAAATCATTAATAAGGTGAAAATTGGAGGAGAAATGTCCTTGTCGCAAGCTTCAAGAGCGTCTATAGTTGGGGCAAAACTTACCTCGTACCAATGTGAAGGCAGCGCAGAACCTAATCACACCATCAGGATACTGCGAGGTTGGGTTTTCCACGACTATAGTGCTGTTCTAGGCAGTTTTCCAATGTGATTTAGCTGCTCTCTTCCATTTTGCTTTCCATAAGTAAAATTCGAATTACATTCAAGATTCCCTTTTTCGAGTCCAAGTATTGGTGAAAAATTTTTGATCATTTTTAACAGTTCTTTTCTTTTTTTAGCTGGACATTAGAAGTTTGACATGCTTCCATTGGCACAAGCAGATGAAATCCAAAACATTGCAAGGTTTCTTCAGGAAATCGTCATTTAACGTTGCAAATCACATTGTCCAATACAGAGATGTGTGCTGATTTCTTGAAACATTCTTCAGGGTTGCTTGTTGGAGAATTTGTTCTGTTCCATTGATGCCCCACTAAACGAAGGAGTCCAACATCAATATCTGAGCATAATTCTTCTTAAAAAATTTCAAGTAATAATTCAATGCAGTTTTCTTTCCTTTTTTTTTTTTTTTTTTTTTGTTTATGTTCCAAAATTGTAGTAGAGTACAAAATTAAGTCAGATAATTTGACCAGATTCAAAGGAGCTTGAAGCATTCTACTTAAAGGTAGGCTTGCCAGATTCCTGAATTCAGGATTTTTAAAACCATCGTTCGGTGCATCAAGTGTTCTAAACGCACTGAACTATACTCATTGTCGGGATGGTTACAATTGAAGCTAAGTGAGTCTAGTTGTGATACACAGTTAAAAGAGAAATTCCATCAAGTTGCTTTGAAAAGCGTTTGATAAAACCTAACATGACACAGATAAATTCTGGCTATGCTAGTATCAGTCACTAGCATAGCCAGAATTTACCTTCTCTAGGGAAGAGGGACTTATCACAATACACCTTACATGCATGTAATCAGAATTAGGATTTGTTATATTTGTTAAAACCAAAAAGCTTTGGGCAGCTGACCTGCTGTCAACAACTTCTGCATGTAACACATAATTCCAACTGAAGGCAACTGGTGCATAACTTCCCATTAGCCTTCACATTTCTATAGTCAATTTAAAATATTATTTTGCACATGTGTTTAACATCGTTTTTTGAGCAATATGCGTCATTCTAAAAACTTTAAACGACTTTCCACGAACTAATCATCTTTGCAACAGAAAAACTGGATGTTACCATTAAAAACATTCAAACTGCTCTTTCAATAACTACAACCGAACAAAGTCCACTGTTATTACTCACCACTTTCAAGCATTAAATCATTTTTATTGGGACAGATTAAAGGGATTTGTTAGCAATTAATGAATAAGCAAAGGTTTGTAGCAATATCCTAAATATGTATATACCAAGGGCGCCCATATAGAGGTACAAGGGGGGATCAAGCCCCCCCCCCCTTTGAAATGAGAACTTCCTTGCTTTTAGTGCTTTTTTCATTACAAAAATGTATAAAAATTTCTTTTCCACCCATTAATGAATAAGTTATTAAAAATATAAAATTTTAATATCTCTAATCTGTACTGAAATCCGTTTCTATGGAGAAAATATTCTGCTAAACCATGGGGAAAATTTTTGAGCCCCCCCCCCCTTAAAACTTTGCATATGAGCGCCCTTGGGATATACATGTGTGCATGTTCTGCGGTTATGCGTGTATATGCCACCTAAACATAACATACCAATCTAAATTGCTGTGCTGTTTGTGAGAGCGAAGGATTTCTTCCTGATCTTCCCTCAGACTGCCACCACAAATCTCACCTCCGAAAGGAGCAAATAAATCAAAACACTGTGCCTGAAAAAAGAAAATCACACCTCAGTGATGAAATGAACTACAAATTTCATTATATAAAAGTATATTTCTGAAACAAGACTGCTTGGAGTTTATTTGTATGCTGTTTTAGTTTGAACTGTTTAAATATGAATGGTAACTTAATCAATTATCTTTAGTACTTAACTAAATGGAGCCACAGCTTGCAGTAAATTGTTTTATTACATGCTATTTTGTTTCACTTATTTTGCAGTGTAATATATTGGGTGGGAAAACTTTTTTAAATTTAATGTTTGGTATGCTGATTAAAAATAGAAAGTATTAATTTAAAACAGAATGATAATTTGTTATTTTCTTCAGAGCAGTTAATTTTTTATTTCTCTTCCTAAACTAATTTATATTTCTCAATACAAATTGCAAGTTGCACATTATAAAAAGTTATATCTCTATACTTGGGCCTATTATTACAGGTTATTGGCATTAGTAAAGATAAAAATGCCACAAGAGCGAGACAGTGAATGAATTTGATTTCCTGTTTGCTTCAGAGGAGAATTCAAAACTCTCCTCATAATTACTATTACTGGGTCATTACATAGTGACAAACATAACATTCCTAGACTCTGTTTTGTTGCATAACATGAATTTCAGACGCGAAAATCATTAACTTGAGGTTGTGCGGAATTTTCTGAAAGAATATAACTTCTCTAACATTCATGCAATAAAACACAGTATAAATCAAATAAATTAGTTTTTAAAACTAAATTACTATAGTATGATGAACGTAACATTTTTGCAACCTTGAATTTGCAACATGAAATTCAGCTCTCAATTTCTCTAATGTTTAGGTAGATATTACTGTAAAAACAGTGTAACGCGTTATTTTCATTCCTACCTTTATTTTTCATGCAGAAAAAAACTCATTTTTCTAATACTGTAGCAGAAATGAATATTTCTTCAAAATTTGAAATATGACCAACATAACCGAGAGGAACGCAGCTCTGAAGTTATGTTCATCACGGTAAAGACTGGTTTAGTTTTTTAGACCATTGCGTTACTAAATATTAATAAATAAGTAAGCTTTGATACTTTGTCTTAAAATTTCCACTCATTTCAACAGATTTTCAACATGGATAAAATAAATGCTTTTTTACTGGCTTTGTGCAATTTTTTTTTTCCTCCTCTGTTTTGAAGTGAAATTTTTATACGAGAGCTCTGAATTTCTGATCCCCAACTTCTTGCGTGACGGAAGTGACGTAGTTGTTTTTTAATTGTTGTCAAAAAATAATGGAAAATGATAGTATTTGTAAATTTATTTTTGTTAGTAAAATTAACAATTTAATTTCAAGGCTTAAGTAAGCATATATTTGTGGATTTTGGTCACAGTAAACGTTTCAAATAATGCAGGTTTTCAAGGATTTCTTATATTTATAATACATGGTAATAAAAGTTTGTTCACTTTTATTACCAAAATAACTTCATTATTACTATTGTTTTGTATTGCTTTTGGCAACAATTAAAAAGTGGATTTCAAGTAATTTTTAGTTTTCTCACTGCTCATAATTATCTATTTTCTTCATTAAAATAGACAATCATGTTATGAATATACCTAAGTCAGACACAGAAAGAACAAGAGCTTAGTGTGAGAGAAAACGTACAGGTGAAATGGCAGTTTAGAATGAAGAAAAGATAAAAGTTTTACTTCTATCGTGGGTCTTTACAACACACCTTTATTTTTAAATCACTGACAAGCGCAACTTCTTTTTCCAGAAAACTGCCACAGTAGTTCCATTATTATTATTTAGCAAGATAACATATAAGAGTCTATTTTTTCCTGTAACTACGTGGAAGAGCATCTTTTTTGAATATTTCCGTAAATTTTGCATGTTTAGAAAGGCGTAGTTGCATTGGTTTACAACTCCATACAAACCTTACTAGCTTCTCTACAATTGATTCTCATCTCCTGACTTCTAACTTTTGATTTGTCAGTCTTCTTGATTTTTTTAATCGGTTTTATTAATTATTTTATTATTATTTTATTTTTTATTTATTTATTTTTTATTTATTTTTTTTTTTTTTTGACGTAATATTTGCATACGCTCTGCTGCTTTTTGCTTGTCATTTTCTTTTTGTTTACCTGCCATTCTTGCTCTGCTTCAATTCTGTTTTTGAGCTGCTGTTTTTTCCATAAAATGCAACAAAGAAATTTCACAAATATGTGTTTAAAAATCAAATTAATTGTTACAAAAATTACAAAATATTATTCAGTGACATTAAAAAAATTAAATTATTTCAAAATATACATTTGATTTATTTTGTATTGAGCGAAACATTTGAAAGATGCAGTGTTTGTTTCAAGCGATTACGTTCGTCACAATCAATTTGTTATGTTCGTCATGCTGATAACTAATTGTTTAAATAATTTAATAAAAATTTAACATTTTAAATGCATTCTAGGTAGCTCTAGGGAAGAGGATAAAGCAAAACATTTCTTTTTATAGTCCTGTAAAAAGTGTGGAAGAGAAAATACAATGTTTTGTGACAAACATAACAGGCCGTTCAACACAGAATTCAACGAGGCTCAACGAGAAAAAAATAAAAATTTAATGAAAGAAATTAAAGGAACTGAAATCTCAAAATATAAGCAATAACTGAAAAAAAAATCATTTACAGAAAATCTATGCTCAAAAAATTACAGATCGCGTTTCTTGAATGCTTTTTAATTAAAATTTACATAGTGTTCTTGAAAATCTTCAAGCAGTAATTATTCTACGAAGGGTATCCATCTTGAAAACTGATTTACTAGATTCAAAAATTAAGAATTTTATCTCTAAAATGATGTATAAGACATTAATATTGATTGAGTCTGAAATTTTGGCCTACAGGTTGACATTTTTGTGGAATGACCCTACTACCGATTTAATGGCAACCATATTTTCAACAATGATTTTCATAAGTTGCTCTTACTGATTGATGTGAAAATTACTATTTTGCACCCATAACTTTTTGTATAAAAAACAAATATGGCCAAAGAAAGGAATGAGACCTAAGTTAGGCCATCACCTATCTATTTAAAAAAAAATCATCAAAATCACTAAGTGAAAGGCTACTAACTAACAAAGAAACATATGAAGTCCATAACCGCCTTCTTTTTAAAGTTTAATAAAACTGTAATGAACAAACTTTTTTAAAATTTAGCAACCTATACTTCCAACATTTAGTGTGAAACACTTGATACACCACACCACAATTTAAAAAAAAAAAGAATGAATCTAAAAAACGAATAGTAGCTAGCTGCCTGCATAAAGAATTTAAGTGTTTGGATCTGAATTTAATTTTCAAGTTTTCTTAAGAGATTTTTTTTTATTGAAAAGATGGATTAATCATGATTTACATAGAATACTTTTGGAATTCTGGAAATGATTTCTGACAGGATATTAAAAACTGAATAAATGCTTTTTAACAAAAATCAAATAAACTGCACTTGCTCATTGTTGCTAGCAAACATTTCACAAAGTCAGAAGTTTAACAAGGCAATAAAAAGATTATAGAAACCTAATCATTTACCACTTTGTTTGCATTTTCATCTGCATGGGAGGTCTTCATGTAGAAAGGCTTGAGAGAAGAAGGAAATAAAGTAACAAATACAGGGATGTTGCCAGAATGGTGGACAAGACACCGTTTGCACTCAGAAGACAAGTCTTCACCCCACTGTAACAGGAAGAGCATATTATAAGTCAGGAGCTTTTAAATTTTATTCTATCAAAAATGATGGTAAAAAGAATCACCAAAATATTTGGCGTTTCATTAAGAAAGCTTTGCTTCAACAAAAAAGATCATCTTTTCACAATTGCAGGGATAAAAACAGCCTGAAGTCAAAAAAGAGGAAAAATTGCGAGACCTAAAAATTTTAATAGATACAGTCAATTCTCGATATCTCGAATCTAAAGGGACTGATGAAAACTTCGACTTATTGGTTCGACTTACCGCTAGTTTCAGTTTTCAACATTTTTATACTAAAAACCATCGAATATTTTAATTAATATGTACTTATAACGGACAAAATTACAGAACTTAAAAGTCTTTAAGCACAATACGCAGTTTCTCCGTGAAGAGTTCTGAAGACGAAGTTGTGTCTGGTCATGAACTTCTCCAGCCATCCAGTACTGGCGTGGAATTTTTTTATGTTCATTAATACAGAAAATTCATAGCTTTCTCATGCAGAAAACATCTACTTATAGGAATGGCATGGTCTTGAACTCGATACTGCTGGAATCACTTGAATAGAGCTGATTGTACTTCAGGAAAGGTGCACATCCTCATTCGTTTCAAATTCAGATTCATGGATTCGTACTGCTCTTGAAGTTTCTCTTTTAATATCGTTGACAGAGTATTTAGAGCCATATTTCAATGCATTATCTTTCTTTTTGATTGTTAGATTCCTTTCAGTGTTATGAATAAGATTTACTTTAATTTCTAAATCCAAGGTTTTTAACCTTCGCTTAGACATCTAAAGAAATCTCTCTCTCTCTCAGGAACTTATCAGCAAATGATCGAACTAAAGATTGAAGAGGAATGCATCTTAACTTAGGTCAGCATTTTAATAAAGGTACAATAAGTTGCCTTGTCAAGACAGCTTAGAAGCAGATCTGTAGTTCAGCACCATGTCTAAGTGTAATGTAAACAGTACAGTACAACAAAAGAAAACAAGCTATACACATTTCCGCATTTGTAACTCCTTTATCTCACATTGGCTCACAACAGGTGTTCTCCTTGCCTTAGAGGTCTATCGTGCAGGAATTGCAAGTGAAGGTGAATGAATTTTTCTCTCATAAATCACTTGAACTATAGTTTTTTTTTTTCTTTTTTTCGTTATTTCAAAATAAATTTCCAGTCATCTGTGAAAAAACTTGGAGTTAAAGGAAGTTAACTTCAAGATATTGAGTAATAATTAGCATGGAATTAAAGACAAAGGGATCGGGACTTGATAAAAAATTCGAGTTATAGTCACATTCGAGTTATCGAACTTCAAGCTATCACGAATTAACTGCATATATTTTTTACATTACGCGAAATTATATTGATACTATACTGTCTTTTAAATATTAATAGATAAATGTTTTTTGTTTTGCTTTTTGTTTACTAGTAGAAATGCTAACAAATGAATAAATAAAATAAGCTTGCATTTATTTAAGATTTTAACAGATATATCAATTCCATTTACCACTTTCAATTTCCCATAGCCCACAAATCAGGTGAAATTAAAACTTTATAATGTGACATCAAATGCTATAAAACTTCCATATAATTAAACACTTAATACAAGCTGAATCAATAGACACCATAACTACAAAATGACATTATCAGTGTGGCTAACCTTGGAGAAACAATTTGAGGAGCATTTTGAAATTTTGTGGAGCAACTGGATAAAAATCATTAAAAAACTAAACCCAATCTAAAACTTTTTGAGCTTTGATGATCATTTTAAGCATTAGCATAAAAATGATTATTTTTAAACTGATAAAGAAGTTTTAAACATTATGTCACAATTTGAGAATATAAGCATCTTTAATTTCCTATATTTACACATGTCTGTCATAATAACATAGCACAGTATAATAAAAATAAATTTGAATTTATACAGATCTTCAAGAGTTATATCTTTGGTAAGCCTGATAAGCATTAAAACTAGATTTGAAGAATGTTGGCTTAAATTAACTCGTTTGGAACAGGATGAACATTTTTGAATGGGCGTGGCAGTCTTCATAAAAAAATAAATAAATAAAGTGTAAAAAGGGTTGAAAATATTAGTCTACAAAAAGGTATGAATGTCTAAGCAGTAGAATGGCATAGCAGATAAAAATCAGAGAGTGTTACACAAGCGGATGCAATTGGATTTCAAAAGCTACATCTAACGATTGCACCCAGATTGCTCCCAGCATTTCCCCCTCCACTCCTATTTCATGCTCTTCACCAACAGCAAAAAGTTCCTTACTTCTTTCTACTCATGAAAGAACGTGTGCCTCAGCAAGAATCCTGATGGGAAGGTTGGGGCAGAAGGGAGGTGAGGGGGTATTTCCATGATCGCTAGAAAGTGGCTGTGAAATGGGCGTGGCAAAACAATGAGCGTACAAGTCTTCAGCAAAAAATAAAATATATACAAGAAAGGTTGAAAGTAATAGTCTGCAAAAAATTATAAAGGTAAAATATGTGACTTATTCACTTTTCCCATCGTTTAGCTTTTTGTCAATTTTTCAAGCGTAGATCCAATTTTTTGCATCTTCTTGTCGGCCATTAAAATGGCGTAGCGTCCCCTTCCCTTCGTTGTTTGGGCGCCAAACGCACTCATTGGTTCCCGCACATCACCGCGTACCCGGATCTGATCGCTCATTTGCCGATTCATTTTTCCACCCCACTTCACTCTACTTGCTGCTCTCTGTCCGCTCGGTCGCATTTTCTGCGGCTCCGGTTTTTGTTCTACGATGGCGATAATGAAGCATCGGTGCACGGCGTCAGGGGACGGCCGTTGCTCGCCGCGAAATTGTTAAGACCTCAACATGAGGTGAAAGTTTTATTTTTTCATATATGTTTAAAATATAATAATCAAGACCGTTACTTCGTCGCAGCCGAAGATGAGAGCGTAGGTGATCCATCACCTGTTTGAATGATGGCGTCCGATGGCGGCACGCAGAGTGCACCTGAATCGTCCCCTTAAGTAACTACTCTTTCGATGATCTACATACCATGAGGTGACGGCATGGATCCGCAATTACCTTGAAAGTATCCTGATTCCTTTTTAAGCGTGTGACGAGCTCAACATGGTCACCATGGAGATTACAGCCTGCACCATTTTCGTCTCAACGTACATCGGCCTGCAACGGGCATTTTAGCCATATGCCATCCCTAAATAACACCCCACCATCTTCATAGCGAACTGTCCGTCCTCCGTACATTACAATTAAATATTTCACCACCCTCCGCGAGAACTCTACGTTTTTTTTTGACCGTTAACGAACTTTGCAACCCCTGCCAGCTCCGCCTTTTCTTTTTGAACTCTTAAGTCTGGATTCCTCGCATTTGTTTTTTTACTATGTGTGAAATGTTCTGGTGATCACCATGCCTAGTGCCTGTGTTCATGTCTGCTTAGAAGTAACATAGAATAAAGAATGTATGGTAATTAATTTTGTGTTTACTATCGTCTTCAACACACAATCCCCGGGTAAGTCTCTATTAAATTTTGTTCTTGGGCATTCAAGGCAGTCGTTGGTCTGAGGTTATGCGCGGCAGCGATGCTTCCACTTCCACGGCCTAAAATCGTTATCTTTTTGGTTTTCGTATAATTTGGCAAAATTAATCGCGCGCATCATGACAAAATGGCGCCGTTTTTGACCAGGTCTTGAATGCCTTTTTTTCTGAAGTTGAATGCATATGCACTTTTGTTGTTTTTTTTCATATGGCTTTTTGTATTTCTATGATGTTAATGGGGGGATATGTGAATTTTATATTTTTAATTTAGTTAAAAAAATTTGATGTCAATTTTTATTTTATTAGTTGCATTTATTCTCATGTGTGCATGTGCTTTCAACAATGTTTGCATTTAAAATTTTTTGTTTCTCATGATTGCACCGTGTGAATTAAGTGAAAATTATATTAAATGCTCATTGATTTTTGTGCTAAAGTAAAAGACGGCACATTTGTTGCCATGTCAACTGGTAGTACTCAAACCGACCCACCCCAAGGTGTGAATATGGCCAATGAGTCACCTCAAGGTGCTGTGGCGAGTAGGAATTTTAACTTCCCCATTCCCTCATATTCAGGCGAGCCGGAAACTATTGAATTTTTTATATCACAAATTAAGGACTTGCAGAATTTAAACGGTTGGGATGATCCCACTACTCTTATGTTTTTGAAGTCAAAACTTTCTGGCTCTGCCTTGTATTTTTTTGCGACCAATCCCAGTTGCTTGGAGTCTGACTTTTAACCAGGCTTGTGACAAATTGCGTGCATTTTTCAAAATGCATACCCCTTCTTCTGTGTCCCTTTCAGAATTTCAAAATATCAAATTTGAAACTCATGAGAGTATTCAGAGTTTAGCACATCGTGTTGAACGTGCGGCTCACTCAGCATATCCTTTTATTACGGATAGTGCTGCCAGTGGCGTAGCTAGACCCGACTTTCGGGGGGGGGGGTTACTTCTTTTATATATATATATATATATATATATATATATATATATATATATATATATATATATATATATATATGTATATATATATATATATATATATATATATATATATAGATAGATATATATATAATATATATATATGTATAATCGCTTGGAATTTTTTCCTTTTCTTCTTTTTTTTTCTTTCACTTCTCTCTTCTTATTCTCTTTTTTTTTTTGAGACTAACTTTTCGGGGGGGTGTTTTGTCCCCAAACCCCCCCCCCCTTAGCTACGCCCCTGAGTGCTGCCCTCACCCAAATAAAATCTTACCAATTTTTGGCGGCTTTACCATTGAATATCAAGGACAAACAACTTGATGTCGACACGTCAAAGTTTACCGATTTAGTCGACAAGGCTAATAAGTTACACTGTTTACATGTAACAGGCCAACCAAAATTGACAAATGCTATGACTAGTGCTCAAGTGCAAATGGATGCCTTGGCCGAAAATTTACGATCTTTAACAACATGTGTCACTAAATTAATGTCAAATTGTCGTCTTTGTGGGGAAAGTCCACACCCACTTGTTGAATGTCCTTTGTACATTCGCGTCTCTTCCGTTAATGAGAAAACTGTTTTGCCCAAACCCCAGCAAAAAGTCTCTCAAAATTCTAATAACACTTTTTGTGTATTTTGTGGTAGAACAAACCACTTAATGATTAACTGTCGGATTTACAATGGCGGTCAACCCCTTAACAATTTCTCAAATCAAGGTCAAAATAGGCCTCAAAGTCAAAATTTTTTTGCACCTCGTATTCCATTTAGGCCACGTGGTAACTTTAATTTCCCCAACCATTTTGTTCCACCCCAACAATTTCCGTCGCAAAACAGATTTTCATCGCCGGAAGTAAGACTTAATACTCCAACACAAAATGGAGACAATTTAAACTGGCGAGGGGGTCATCCATGAGGGACGGCTTGGCCTCGGTAACTGATTTCTCATCTCTGGTCCCTCAAAATATTAGTGTACAGGAGACTGAATCTGTTCAATGTAAGAAACATAATACATATCCAGATTTACATACCTTTTTAAATAGCTCCATTGGTAAAGATACTATTGGGGAATTTTTGTCGAAATTTTCAAAGCCTGATGAGTCTCAATGCAAACAATCCGAATCCATTTTTAATGTTCATTCTGATAACAAGGTTAGCGACTTACCTATACTTAATATTTCAATTGGTCATGAGATATTCCCAATGCTTTTGGATTCAGGATCTTCGGTCAGCTTATTTTCAAAAGCTGTTTTTGAACAGATTAAATCTTTGACAAAATGCAGATTTCTCTCACGCACAGTCACAATCAGGACTGTAAATTCTAATTTATCATTTTCTGCGTGCGCTGAGGTTTCATTTAAAATTGGTAAAAATTTCTTTAAGCACCCATTTTTTGTTGCTGATTTTGCACCTTCCTCTTTTTATGGGATATTAGGTTATGATTTTTTAACCCGTTTCAATGTGTTAATTGACACTAAGACCGGCAGTGCCACTTTTGATAATTTTAAAGCTCCTTTAATGCCTCAAACCGACATCTCACAACATTTGGCCAAAATTAATTCTCTGCATTCTGACAAGGCTTTTTCTGTTGCTCTTAAAAACAAATTAATTATCCAACCTGGGGAAACTGCCATTGCTAATTTTTCGTTATCTGACATACCGGTCAAATCATCTGAAATTTATTTTATTCCTACCGTTAATGACATAACTTGTGAAATTCATCCCGCTGTACACTTAGTCGAGAAACATAATTTCTCCTCTATTATCAGAAATATTGGTAATAATCCTCTTCATTTAAATAAAGGTATGGTAATGGGTCATGTCACTGAACAGTTTGAGATTTTGAATGATTCTTTGAATGAAACTACATGCTCAAGCAATCAATCCCAATTTTGTCACCAAATTATTGCATCAAACGAAGTATTAAAAATCAGGAAAGAGGAACTTAGTCCTTCAGATTTTAAATTAGATCACTTAAATACTTCACAACAAGATATTTTATTAAACATTTTGATGAAAAATTTTTCTGTGTTTAGCAAATCTGTCAAAGCTTTAGGGTGTTCTGACATTGTCACTCCTTCAGTCATTTTGCGTAACAATAATCCGATTAAAGCCTTACCTTTTGAAATTCCTCAGGCGTTAAAAGGACAGGTTCAGGAAGAATTGGATGAATTAATTGAGGCTGGATTTATTTCTAGAAATGTGAGCCACTATGCGAGTCCGATGATAATGGTACGTAAGAAATCTGGGCCTAATGAACCACCTAAGTACCGTATGGCATTAGATTTAAGATTATTAAATTCCGTCATCGAAAGTTCCACATACCCACTTCCCAAAATTTCTACGTTAATCAATGCCGTCTCATCCTATAAGTACTATACCGTTTTAGATCTGCATTCGGCCTATTGGCAAATTCTCCTTCCCAATCATCTCCAAGATATTGTGACTTTCTCGACCGAATTTGGCTCTTTTGCTCATAACCGTT